>NC_134577.1:45541005-45841005 GCF_050947875.1 Dermacentor variabilis
AAGACTACAGATGAAAATGCTTGTTTCAACCGCGTTCCGCGTACATCCTGGAACACTCCTGAGTGAATATTTCGAGCACATGTGAATACACACACGCGAACTGTTCTAGTGAACCAAGCTGGAAGGTAGAGAGACGACTAGGTATTTCGCTCTCGATGACAGCCTGCCACTGTTAACGGGTTCATTTATATTTGACAAGGCCATATATATATATATATATATATATGTATATATATATATATATATATATATATATATATATATATATATACATGCGGTAGGATGGGTGAATTCCAAGGGTGCTGGACATTAGATAGTTGGTTTACTCATATCTGAACGTTCCCTGTAGAGAGCTTCAAGTTTTCAAAACGTAAGAAAGCAACTGACTTTCGTAGTGAAAATCCTTGACTGTTCTGCTGCTGTGCGCTTTTGATTCTTGATGTGGATGAAATGTGCTGATGCTAAGTTCTGAATAGACAAAATTAACTGGCGCATGAAGCGAAACACTGACAACCTGGCGCACATTATGTGACTCTGAGGGTGAAGTTTTTTAAGTGAAGCCATCTTTGCCTATCAGGTTGGAGAAAGTAGCCAGAAACGTAGTAACAGCAAATGGCGGGCAGAGAGGATTCCTATCTTCAATTGTGATCGGGAAGAATCAACATTTCAAATCGTCATTCGGACAAATGTACTCAAAGAAAGAAAGAAAGAAAGTGTTTCCCGGTGTTATGCATGGAATCGTAAATAGGATATGTTATGATGAACGAGTCATAAACCGGTTGTGAAATAGTTCATCCGTGCAATTGCCGAACTTACTCGAATATAGGGCGCCACCTAACAATCGACTAAATTCGCTACGTAATCCACTGCCATTCACGACGGCGTTTTGGTTCGCTTGGTTGTTCTTATAGCACGTTAATAAAGAGACAGCAATGATGGAGATGACGTGCAACAAATATCGAGCAACTTAGTCGACAGAGTGTAACAGTAGGCGTGAAGATTAACACGCAGAAGACTAAGGCAGTTTTTGAACAGCCACTCGACACAGCGAAAATTCGTGATTGGCCGTCGGTCTATAGAATCTGTGCAATCTTGCATTTAACCAGGGTGAATCATTCGCAGGGGACTGTGATCACGAGAAGCGCTTTTACGCAAGAAGAAAATTTATTGCAATCTATAGGGCAGGCATTGCCGAATCATGACAGTTAGCTTACCGCTCTGAAAAGTGTACTATCATTGCATTCCTTCCGTTCTCATAAATTGATAAAAAAATTGGGGCTGGGGAGGGGGGGGGGGCGTGCAGGAAAAAGAAAGTTGAGAAAAAGTTAGAAGTCCCGCAACGAGCCATAAAAATGTTATGCGTAGCGTTATGAGACTGGTGGACAGCCATGGGGCTTACAGAGCAGACAGGGGTAGCCGCTATTCTGGTCGAGGCACAAATGGAGTCGGGGAGGACTTGGAATGCACGGGGCAGATAACCTGAGCGACCTATTAAAGCTACAAAATAGTTGCGGAGAGAAGGGAAGTAGCTATCAAGGACGGCAGAGAAGTGGGCAGTGTGACGAAAAATAGGTCATTCAAAGCCACTGGGTGGTGTCAGCCGGCACAAGACAGTGACAGTCGGAGGTCGCAGGAGGCCTTCGCCGTGCTGCGTGTTAATCGGGTGACCACGATACTGATGATGATGATGATGATGATGATTAAGGTGGCGTCGCGCACGTACCGTACAGGCAGCGCGCCAAAAATTGGCCCGGATCGTAGCCGGCGGAAACTCTGAGCAACTTGCGCATCCTTTCCAGCCACATGAGGCGCGACCAAGCGCCTCCCTTGAACTGCTCGCAGTTCTTGGGTGCCGCATCGTAATTGACGTCGTAGACGGCGATTCCGACGAGCAGCTGCGTGTTGTTGTCCAAGGAGAGACAGAACTGCAAGCGGCGCGTATAGGAACGTTAAGAACAACTCGTACGACGCTCACCAGCCGTCATTTTCACGCACTAATATGAGGTACAGGTCAGTGAGAACGTTGCGTTGTACGAGCTAGTTGTTTAAAACGACAGAAAGCTGAGCTGAACCGGCGTTCGTGTTGTCCACTTCTCTTGTGTCCTGTCTGCACGCCTCACCTTTTTTTTTGCATAATGAGCTAGTTGTAGGGTGGACGGGGAACAAGGATACGAGGAGGCACTTAAAGGATACTCGGACATAGCGCTGCGTGTGTGTATCCTTCGTGTGCCTTCTCGTGTCCTCCTTCCCTGTCCGCGTTACAACTCGCTCAAGATGCACAGCCAAAGGAGCCCACATCGCCTGTTTCTTTACGTCAAACTGACAAAACACGGCGTATATGGTTATTATTATTTTAATTTTTTGGCACTACGCTGTGTGTGAAACTTTAAAGTTCGGACTTGAGCGCGACGAACTTAGCGCGAAGCAAATATTACCGTTCTTGACACGCCGGGGCGCGAGTTTTCGGTTGTGGACGGTTCAGCTAATCGATAATTAAGGAATACTAACGATAACAATTATTTTATCGTGAAGCTGCTAGTGCAACTACACATGTGCTCGAATATGTTACACGCGTTTTTCGCGGTGTCTTACGAGAAATAGATCATTCGCAAAATTTAAATTTGAAAGAAAAGGGGAGGAATCTTAAGAGGGATATGGAGGCTAATTTTGAGGTGTGGACTAATGGTAGGATCAATGAAGATTGCTAAGACCTACTTTTCTTCCTTTGAAGAGGCGCCATAGGAAACACAAGCCTCCCCACTGCAGCGGGAGAAATAAAGGTGCCAGTAATATTACGTTCGGATGGGTACTGTGTTCGCCAAGGTTACAATGCGCAAATTAAATGTGCTTTGGACGGGAAAAATTGTCATCCATCAGAATGTAGCACGAAACCACAAAGGAAACCCATACGGGTTTCTCAGAAAGAGCACTTCTTAGTTGAGGAATAATTCGTCCTGGTCCGGGGTTCGAACCCGGGACCAGCGCTTTAAGCCACAGGTCGGGCTAGGAAATCGCAGCGCGAGGGCGAATTAATCTAAAACTCAAAGCACAGGGACGCTGAATATGGCAGATATGTTCCGCCTAATCCCGCAAAGTTGGGCTTCATGCAACTGGGCTGGCGTTTCTAGAAGTTTTCACAAATCTGCTGTCTTTTCTTTTTCTCTTTTTGTCTAGTGTCCGTTTTAAGCTACGTTGCAGCTCGAAAAAGGGGTAGGCTCGCGGTAGGCACGCGAGGATCCTGTAGGTACGCCAGAAACCTGGTGGGCGGGTTACCTTTTTTTCGAGCGATTCTTCCGTCTCGAACGTCATCGTAAAACCCTGCTTCTTGTCGAAGGTAAATCCGGTGACGCGAGAGGCCGTGTACTGGAAGTTTTCGGTATATCCAAAGCTGCTGTTGCCGCAAACCTGGAAAATGGCCGTAAGAGGGAGACAACTAAGGAAGGGTGAGCTTATTGAACGTTTTGTTCGACGCCCACTATAGTATAGCATAGCAGTACAGCAGTATGACAAGCACAACCTGTGCTTATTAGGAGTTACAAGCTTCGCTAATCTGCAATTTGACCGTTGTTCTGTTAAGGCGCTGCGAAGTTCAACACGTAAAGTCGTCAAATGGCGTGGTGAGACTCGGGTAGCGAGACAGAGGGATGGCAACTTGCGCCCACCACCACTGATTACGGCGGACCCACTCTGAATCGTGAGCGAGCACGATTGCAAGACTGTAGGACCCACCCTAGCTGTGTCGCATGCTCACCATACAAGGTTTGCAAATTGCGCACAAATGTCGCTGGTGTAATTTGTTACGTCATTTCTATATCCTAGCGCCAATACGCCCTTGGCAGCATTCACGAGACTTTTCACGTACCCCACTGTGGCCGAGTCCATGTACAGCCTCCCGAATAATATTTTTTTTTGCAAAGTAGTGTTATTTTTACACCTCGTTGTCAGTTCAAGTAATGGGTGAGCAGAGGATCCCTATCGTACATTGCGCATTGTGCGAGTGTCCCCGCCCGTTGGGAGAAACGCGGTTTGAGTCGATACCCGAGGCAGATGGGGCCGATTATGTGTGTATGATGCGTGTGCTACCGTTGCGGCTAGAGCGCCTGAGGCAGGAAAGGTACAAGCTTGCGATTAAGGTTGGAAAGCTATGGGACACTAACTCAAGTGCGAACAGAAGCGCAGGAAGGTGACAGCATAGAAACTAGCCAAAGTAGAAAACGTGTTGAGTACTGTTATTCCCCTAAGCAACGGTGGACACTTCCGTGCGAGCACTGCCAACATGTGCTTGCTTGTAAGCAGGCGTAGGGTAGGAAACGAAAACCACCGCGACGGAAGGCAGTGACGGACACGTCAGTGATGCTCACTAAAGGTCTACCACTACGGACGGGGCGGCTGGGGAAGCCGATAAAGCGAAGGATTATGCTGCGACATGGACGGAGGGAGGGCATCATCGCTTGAGGTACAGCTTTCAAGATCGAGGAGGAGGGGGAGAAATAAGCATTTTATTTAAACAGTGGAATAACGTTCTTGCGGGAGGAACCCCTATTCCAGGGCCCCACTGGCTCTAGCGGCTCGTTCGTCCTGTTCCAAGGTTGCCTGCTGGCTTCCCAGGTGCTGCCGGGCGTCTCGCACCTCCCACGACCTTTCAAATTCGTTGCGTGTGACGACGGGTGAGTTACCCTCGGCGGGTGTTTGTTTTGAAATGCGAAGGGATGTGTTTGAGGGTTGATGTTTCGCCGCACCAAGGACAGCAGTCATCGTATTGGGGCGGCTGTATTTTGCTCAGAGTGTGTATTGTGAGGTATGTGTTTGTGTGCAGCCGTCTCCAGCTCCTGGATTGCCACCCTATGAGTTAAGGGTGGGGCGGCGCCATTGTCTGTCTGGCGCGTCTTTGGCTTTCGAGGATATCTCGCGGCAGCGTAGGTGTGAGGTATCCCTCCAGGGTCGCTGCGTGCGCGGCTCGGAAAATTAGTCCTCAAGCCAGGCTGTCCACCCGTTTGTTTCCCTGTGCACCTTCGTGAGCAGGACACCATGTGATGACGTGGTCTTCTCGAAGGTTGGTTCCTATAGTATGCCTAGGACATTCCGAGGGAGGATGCCCCTGAGAAACAGTTTGCAAGCTTCTTGGGAATCCGTGAGAATATGTGCAGATTGCCTCTTGCCCTCTGCCGCTCGTATGGCTAGTGCTATGGCTGTCGCTTTGCCACGGTCGTGCTCTTGGTGCAGGTCGTAGCCTACGTGATTGCTTGCTGCCTTCTAATGACGACCGCAGCAAATGCTGTCTGAGGGGTGGGAACTTGCGTCTGTGTAGTATGTGTTTGGGTCGCTGCGTAACCGTTCGAGTGCCGCCGCTCTCACTCGTCTGCGGCCGGCATTAACCACGGGGGGCATGTTCTTAGCTATTGGGTCCCCGTGTATGCGTTCCCTGTCTTTACCTGGGTATTTGGTGCGTCTCCTCCCCGCAGAATTGGGGTGCCAAGGGGTAGTGAAGCCTTTGTAGTAAAGCTCTACCTCGGGTTGTCGAGTTGAGCCTCTCTCTCTGCGCGATCAAGGCTGCCACAGCTTGTTCATCGGTAAATACCCAAGTTCTCCAGGTGCTCTGTGCCAGTGCGCTCGGGGAGGCCAAATGCAGCTTTGTAGGCCATGCGTATGAGTCTGCTCCCGTTCACATCTGCTTGAAGGCTGGTATGGCAGAGAGTACGTATTGCGGCTAATGATAAAGGCTTGTGCCACTCTCATGGTGTGGTCCTCTCTCAAGCCGTCCTTACTGTGGGCGATTCTCCTTATGAGTCTCGCTACGCTCCTGGTCGTGTGTTTGAGTCTGCATAGCATTGACAATACGCTACCTGTCTCCTGAATTAGCATTCCCAGCATCTTAAGCTCCTGCACTTGTTTGACCTGGCTTCCGCTGATCTCCAGAATGTGGATAGGAGAGCGCGTCTGCCGGGTATTTTTAGGTGTGATTTGCATAAATTGTGATTTTTCCGGTGCGCATCTCATGGCTGCCCTCCTCACGTGTTCGTCAATTGTGTTCATCGCTCTTTGTAGAGTTTCTTATCTCTGGCCGTGGGACCGTTTGGTCGGCCAAAGGGTGACGTCGTCCGCATAGATGGCTACTCCAAGTTTCGGGTCTTCCTGCAATACTAGAGCCAATTTCCTTACCCCTATGTTGAAAAGTAAGGGGAGAGTATAGAGCCCTGTGGAGTGCCTTTGTTCGCCATGGGAATCTTATCCGATCTTAGGTGTCCCAGCCCTATGGACGCCGTTCTGTCTTTTTGAAAACTGCGCGTAACTGTAGATCCTTTCCCCACAGCCTACCTCTCGTAGGCCGGTGAATATTGCGTCATGTGATATGTTGTCAAAGGCCCTCTGCAATCCAAGGCAAGCAGGATTCTGTTGATGCTTCTAGTTGATGGGTTGAGAACCTCGTACCGAAGGAGGAAGAAGACGTCCTGCGTGGAAACCCGATGTCGGAAACCGTACATCAAATTTGGTAGGAGTTTGCTGTCCTCTACGTGTCTCCCAAGCCGTGTTCGGATGACTTTTTCGAAAAGTTTTCCAAGGCATGAGGTTAACGAGCTTGGTCGGAGGTTCTGGAGCTATTTTGGTTTCCCTGGCCTAGGCATTAGAATGACCTCGGCCTTTTTCCATTCAGGTCGTATGGTCCCTCTTATTTCTCAAGCCGTATCGTTTAAGAGCTGCGTTATGTTCTATAAAGCTTCGGTTCCCAGGTTCCTGATCATGGGATTTGTAACACAATCAGGTCCGGGTGTGCTGTGTTCCTCTTGAAAGCCTGTGCTGCAGCGTATACTTCTGCAAGCGATATCGGTTCGTCAGGGTTGGAGTTAGGTAGTCCCGTGTAACTTGGTGTGTGGTGGTTGGGGTCACCGTTTCTCCCACGTACGTGCTTTGGAGCTTCTGCAGTGGCTCCGCGTCTGAGCCTGCGTAGTTGTTAGCTATGCGCCTAAAGGCGAGCGTCCTTTCTCTCCGTGTGCTTGCAGGGGTGAGCATACTGCAAAGGATTGCCCACGTTCACTTCCTGCTTAAGGTGCCGCGGAGAGAGTCGCGAAAATTCCTCCAGTTCGTAGCGCACGGCTCTTGCGAGTACGCATTGGCGGCATCCGTGAGATGTGTTATGCGCTCGTCAAGCTTTCGGTTGTGCCGTTGTTTCTTCCACCTTTTGGTAAGGCTTCTTGCTTCATAGAGGTGGCTCACCTGGTTGTCGACCACTGGATTTTCCTGTGTAGTTCGAAATTTTCTGGTGACTTGTTCAGCCGCGCCCCGTAGATAGCTAGTAAAGTCTCGTATCGTGTTAAGCTTCCGGGTTTCAGTTCGTCATTCCCTAAATTTCTTCCAGTCTGTCAGATGTGCCGTGCCAATAAGATGTCTTATTTTTGTTGTTTGAATGCAGAGACTGAAAATGTAATGGTCCCTTCCTAGTGTCTCGTCTAGGTTAGTCCAAGTTACTCCTCACTCATCGCTTACGAACGTGAGGTCAGGGGCCGTGTCTCTTGCCACGCTGTTTCCCAGTCTGGTGGGTGAGTCAGGCTGCGTGGCGAGGATGAGATCGTGAGTTTGAGTTTGCCTCCAGTAGGCTGGTACCTTTGGCCGTGGCCCTAATGTGATCCCACTCAGTGTGCCAGGCATTGAAATCCTCTCGCAATACTATTCTGTCTCCTCGGTTCGCGGTGTTCATGACGTGTAAAATACTGGGCGTGAAGTCCGCCTTGTAGTCTCGTGGCGAGCTGTACACGTTTGCTACGATGATCTTCGGTCCACCTCTCGTTACCGGCCATACCGTGGCTATTTGGTGAGGTATTTCAATCGCCGGTATAGTTTCAACGCTCACCTCAATATCCTTCCTAGCCAGTATTGACGTTCCCGTGCTATTAATATTTATGTGGAGTGTGTATCCTCCTATTTCACGTTTTGGTTTGCCCGCTTCTTGCAAGCATTTGAGATCTGGTGCAATTGCCGCTGCTTCCACGAATTGTGCCAGTGCAGCTTTGTTGTGAAGGGAACGGCGGTTCCACTGCCACAACTCGAGATTCTCTTGACTGCTTGCGTTGTGTTTAGCCATCATAGGGGCTCTCAAAATTTGTCTCCGTGTCAGTCATTAACAAGACCTTGGGATTGTGGCCTCCGGGACTTGGGTTTCCCCGTTTCCGTGATTTTTTTTACCCTTTTGATGGACTCGCCGACATATTTCTTGAGATTTCCTATCCCCGCTAAGAGATGTCCAAGCTGGGTTTCTGTGTTTTGTAGCTGCCCCTCCGCGGATTGCGCCCCGAGGGCAGCGTGGTGTGTTGCGTATGTTTGCGTTTGTGTTGGTTGTTTTTGTGAGTTCTGGCTTTGGGTCTTAGTTTATTTATTTATTTATTTATTTATTTATTTATTTATTTATTTATTTATTTATTTATCATACCCTCAAGGTACGGTTGTACATTGCAGAGGGGAGGGGCAAAGAAAGTAAATACAGAGGCAATCACAAAATAAGGAGGGAAGGCAAACAACATGGCAAAAAACATCGTATACAAAACAAGAATGGTAAATAGAAACTTGTGAGCGTGGCAAAAATACATGGCGGAACAAAATAAAGAAAGGAAAGAACATACGATATAAAAATACAAGCAATAATGTAAAACAATGGCATAAAAGCAGTTATTATACAGAACAAGCAAACGCAACAATTATTTATAACATGAAGCTTTGAAGTGTGCTTTTAAAGTTATTGGTGTCAATAATGCTTGTAAGTAATGCGGGTAAGTTATTCCAATCTTTGCTCGTTTGGGGAAGAAATGAGTATGAAAAGCCGATGGTGTTGCAGTGCGGAATTTTTACCTTTTGGCGGTGGTCTATGCGAGATGAAATGTATGGTGGTGGTTGGACAAAGATAGAGCGTAAATATGTGTTATGGTAGTAGATTTTATGGAAAAGACATATGCGAGATAGTTTTCTACGGGTTGATAACAGCGGGAGGTGAAGGAGAGCTTTCATGTTAGTGACACTCGCAGTTCTTTGGTAGTTGGTGAGAATGAAACGGGCTGATCGATTCTGTATTGCCTCTAGAGAGTGTATGAGGGTGTCATGACCGGGGTCCCATACTGATGACGCGTACTCTAGTTGTGGGCGAATGTAAGTTGTGTACAATAAGAGTTTTAGTGATGATGGTGCTTGAGAAAATTTTCGACGAAAGTATCCCAGCGCGCGAGTGGCCTTAGATGTTATGTGATCAATGTGAGTTTTCCAGGATAGATTGCTGGCAATGTGAACCCCCAAGTATCGATATGACGTTACACATTCTAGTGGGATGTTATTTAGCGTATAGGTGGGGCAGATGACGTTAGTACGAGAAATCCTCATAGTCTTACACTTTCTAATGTTTAATTCCATGCGCCATGTACGACACCACTCATTTATGTTATTGAGATCCTCCTGAATTAGTAGAATATCTGAAGAATTAGTTATTTTACGATACAAGACGCAGTCATCCGCAAAAAGACAAATGTTCGAGGAAACGTGAGTGGGCAAGTCATTAATATAAATTAGGAATAATAAAGGACCGAGCACAGACCCTTGCGGGACGCCGGAGTCAACTGGGGCTAAAGGTGAGTTAGCGTCATTAGTGGTTACATATTGAACACGTGATGTCAGAAACGCGCGAATCCAATTAATTACGGAGGGGTCGATGTTTAGAACGCCTAATTTATGAAGAAGCAATGCATGGTTCACTTTGTCAAATGCTTTAGAGAAGTCGAGAAATATACAATCTGTTAAAAAACCAGAATCTAAATTGGCATGTAGGGCATTAGTGAAGAGGATAAGCTGAGTATCACAAGAGAAGTTTTTACGGAATCCATGCTGCATAACTGTGAAGAAGTTGTTATTTTCAAGAAAATTAACCAGATGTGTGTATATTATATGCTCCATAACTTTGCATGGTACAGATGTAAGTGAAATAGGTCTGTAGTTGTGTGGATCATGGGTTGGTCCGGTTTTGTGAATGGGGATTACTTTGCCAATTTTCCAATCATACGGTAAAGTGCCAGAGTTGTAAGATTGTGAGTAAATGCATTCTAGTAGGATTGAACAGTATTCCGCTGTGTTTTGTAAGAATATAGTGTTAATTTCATCTACCCCACATGATGCTTTAGGTTTTAAGTTTTGTACTATGGCTTTGATACCAGTTGCGTCGAAAACGATGGGATCCATGAAATGGTAGTTAGTTGATTTTATCTCGGGCATCGGATCAGGGGTCTGAGGTGATGAGAATGACTGAGTGAAGGTATTGTTAAGCACGGTAGAACACAATAGGTCAGGTACTGGGTCCCCAGAAGTTGTTAGCAATGAGATTCCAGTTTTATGGTTGTTTCCTCGTATGGCTTCCCAGAAGCGTTTTGGATTAGTCTTCAATAAATTTGGAAGTGTACAATTAAGGAATGAAAATTTGGCTGACCTTAGGGCTTTAATATATGAAATTGCTGCGTGTTTATATGCTAGCCAATGTGTCTGTTTTGAGGAATGTTTCGCTGTACGGAATAAACGTTTTTTCCTGTTCGATAACCGATTAAGATATGTGCTGTACCATGGTGCTTTATTGTTAGCATAGACGGATCGAAGGGGTACGTGTTTGGTGATAAGCTCACTTATTTTATTTTTGAAGATAGACCAGTTAGTTTCTATGGAGCGTTGCAGATAAAGTGGTAGGAAAGTGTCTAGAAATATGCATAGTTCTCTTTGATGGCTTGATAGTTAGCTTTTTTATAATCTCGGAACTTTTTCCGCTGTCGGTATGTTTTTTGTTGTGTTGTTGTAAGTGTAAAATGCAAGATGTCATGATCGCTCAGTCCGGGCATGTGTGTCACCGCAGAAAAGTTATCGGGCGATGACGTTAGAATGAGGTCCAGGAGTGATGATGTGTTATGTGCTACACGTGTTGGAAGTCTGACGATCTGCGATAAGCCGAAGTCAGAGCAAATGGAAATGAACCGATTGGCCTCGGCCGACGAAGGATTAGAAAAGGGATTGACATGTGACCAGACAATGTTAGGAAAATTAAAATCGCCTAAGAGTATAATTTCAGTTCCGGGGAAACGCATGGTAATCTTATTTAAACAATCATATAAGTCATCGCAAAAGGATGAGTCGCTTGATGGGGATCGGTAGCACACACCTAGTATTATTTTTTTAAAACTAATAGTTATACAGCACCAAATTAGCTCTAAATTGGTATCAATGGTCACAAAAAAACAATTAATACATTCTTTAACGGCGAGCAGAACGCCACCACCAATTCTACCAGTTCGGTCACTTCGGTAAACAACGTATTGGTTCTCGCACTGAAACAGTTCGGGGTTTGTTATTTTACTATTTAACCATGTTTCTGTGAGTACAATGATGTCAGCATTACAGTCGTTAATAACAGCACATAATTCGTCTTTCTTAGGAAAAAAACTACGAATGTTAGTAAAAAGAACTGAACACCCGCAATCTTTTAAGGCACCTCCCCTCGGATGGCCCTAACTTGGCTGTAACTTACGGCCAGAACGAAGAGTTGTACCAGGTGTATGCGTTCTGCGCATTTCATAAATACTTTCACTGGCTTCGTCATATGCGTAGCATTTCCCATCCAACATTAGTTTTTTATATCTTAGTTTGAAAAGCGTGTTTTTCGATTTGCCATATTCTATTAATTTTTTCCTTATGTTACGAGTGGCTTGGCAGAAATCTTCACTCATTGCTGTGTTGTTGCCATTGCTGCCATTGTTGTTGTTGTTGCCATTGTGTTGTTGTGTTGTTGCCATTGTTGCCAGATGTTGTTTGAGTGCTGCGATTTCGGCCTGTAGTTCGGCAAGACTGCCCATTTAAGTTGCTTATTTTCTGCGATTATTCTCTGATATTCCTCATTTTGTGTTATCGGTGTGGTCGTGGGAGCCAGGACCCTTGCCCAGCCTACCTGCGTGTTCGTAGGTGGTGTCGACTTCTTTCCCGCCGGTTCCGCAGTGGCTCAAGTAGACAGCTGTGATCCGCCTGCTTGTTGCGTAACACTGTTGTTTGTCGCTCGATGTCTTGACCTTGATCTCGATCTCCGTCGAGGTAGTGTCTTGGAGTGTGCTCGGGCTCTTCTTCGGTCGTTGGTAGACGGAGTCCTCTGTCGGCTTGGCGATCGCGGCTTCGCTTCTTCGCTAAGCTCCGATTCCTCGTCCTCGGATGCAAACCAGCGGATCGCTCTACGCTTTAGGCTGGGCGAGCGCCTTTGAGGTTGCCTGACGGGTATTTTCGGCTGCCTGAGTTGCTCTGTACAGCTGCGGTCGCCTGTGACGTGTTCCCTCCCCCCGCACGAGGTACACTGGCGGGCACATATGTCCGTCCAGCGGGTCCCTTGTTCCACATGTGCGGCAGGCGCGAGTGTCCGGCTGGGGATACACATCTGTACGATGTCCCTTTCTGTAGCAGGTCTTGCACACCTGCACAGTTGCTCTGTACGGGTGGCAGGCAAGTTCTCTTCGGCAGTAATACACAAAGCGCGGGAGAGGTGATCGCCGCACTCTTCGTGTCTCCCATCATGCGCGCATGTATTATTTTTGTTCCTATCTTTTTCCTATTTTTATTCCTATTTTTATTCTATTATTTCCACCCCTTGCGTTCTGACCCGCAAGTTGGCTACAAGCGTTTGGGTGGGTGCGCTGGCTGATATTTCGTGCACCACTCGTCTGAAGGCTTCTTCGCCAGATGCCGAGTACGCGTTTAAGGCGTGTGTGCGACCATTTAGTGTGATCGCGGTTATGTGATGAATTCGCTCCGCTACTTCTTGTTCCGAGGCTGATATGATAACTATGTTCGATCCCGGCTTTATACGCAGCAGAAAGTGCTCACTTGTTACGTTGTATTGGCAGGCGGATGAGACTGCCACAGCCATCTCTTGGGCGGAGGGGGGGGGGGGGTGATTGTTCGCAGTGGTAGGCCCTGGTGGGGTCGTATCACTATCTTGAAGTCATCTTTCGCAAACGGCGGGTACTTGATCATTTTCCTTTTTCTTCGGTTTCACAATGGGTTTTCCTGTGGTTTTCGTTCTTCGGGTCTTAGTCCCTGTTTCTTCTCTCTCGCTTGTTGTTTTCTTTGCCGCAAAGTGAGGATGGTGTGCCAGTCGCCCTCGATGGTCTTTCTTTCTGTAGTTTCAGAGTGAGTTGCCATTGTCTGGATACTGTTCGTCTTGCTCGTCGAAGGTCCTGTAAGGTCCATGTCCTCTTCCGTCGTGGCAGAGGAACGCACGTCGGCGTTTCTTGTGTCGAGCGCAGATGCCTGGGCCGGCATCTGCGTCTGCATTGCCTGCATCACCGGCGCAGCTGCCAGCGTTTCCTACCTGTCGGTAGGCTTGACGCAGCTGCCACGTAGTGGAGGGCTTCTTCTGACATGGCGGCGTAAGTAACGGTTCCCGGGCCATCAAACTGGGCGGGCGCGGGGGGGGGGGGGGAGGGTGTGCGTATCCTGTAGGAGTCCACCTAGTGGGCTGTCCATTTCGGCGCTACTGAGTCGATGAAGCTGTACGAGCGAGGAGGAGACGAGCGGCCCTAGCCAATTCACCATCATCAACCTGGTTACGCCCACAGCAGGACAAAGGCCTCTCCCATACTTCTCCAACTACCCCGGTCATGTACTAATTGTGGCCATGTTGTCCCTGCAAACTTCTCAATCTAATCCGCCCACCTAACTTTCTGCCGCCCCCCAGCTACGCTTCCCTTCCCTTGGAATCCATTCCATAACCATTAATGACCATCGGTTATCTTCTTTCCTCATTACATGTCCTGCCCATGCCCCCCCCCCCCCCCCCCCCCATTTCTTTTTCTTGATTTCAACTAAGATGCCATTAACTCGCGTTTGTTCCCTCACCCAATCTGCTCTTTTCTTTTCCCTTAACGTTGCACCCGTCATTCTTTCCATAGCTCGTTGCGTCGTCCACATTTCAAGTAGAACCCTTTTCGTAAGCTTCCAGGTTTCTGCCCCGTACGTGAGTACTGGTAAGACACAGCTGGTTATACTTATATCTTGAGGGATAATGGCAACTTGCTGTTCATGATCTCAGAATGCCTGCCAAACGCACCCCAGCTCATTCGTATTCTTCTAATTATTTCAGTCTTATGATCCGGATCGGCGGTCACTACCTGCTCTAAGTAGATGTAGTCCCTTATCACTTCCAGTGCCTCGCTACCTATCGTAAACTACTGTTCTCTTCCGAGACTGTTAAACATTACTTTAGTTTTCTGCAGATTAATTTTTAGGCCCACCCTTCTGCTTTGCCTCTCCAGGTCAGTGAGCATGCATTGCAATTGGTCCCCTGAGTTACTAAGCAAGGCAATATCATTAGCGAATCGCGTGTTACTAAGGTATTCTCCATTAACTCTTATCCCCAATTCTGCCCAATCCAGGTCTCTAAATACCTCCTGTAAACACGCTGTGAATAGCATTGGAGTGCTTGTATCTCCCTGTCTGACGCCTTTCTTTATTCGGATTTTGTTGCTTTCTTTATGGAGCACTACGGTGGCTGTGGAGCCGCTATAGATATCTTTCAGTATTGTTACATATGGCTAGTCTACACCCTGATTCCGTAATGCATCCATGACTGCTGAGGTTTCGACTGAATCAAATGCTTTCTCGTAATCAATGAAAGCTATATATAAGGGTTGGTTATATTCCGCACATTTCTCTATCACCAGATTGATAGTGTGAATATGGTCTATTGTTGTGTACCCTTTACGGAATCCTGCCTGGTCCTTTGGTTGACAGAAGACTAAGGTGTTCCTGATTCTATTTGCGATTACCTTAGTAAATACTTTGTAGGCAACGGACAGTAAGCTGATCGGTCTATAATTTTTCAAGTCTTTGGCGTCCCCTTTCTTATGGATTAGGATTATGTTGGCGTTTTTTTCAAGATTCCGGTACGCTCGAACTCAGGAGGCATAGCGTATACAGAGTGGTCAGTTTCTTTTAGTGCAATCTGCCCACCATCCTTCAACAAACCTGCTGTTACCTGATCCTCTCCTACTGCCTTCCTCCTTTGCATAGCTGCCAAGGCTTTCTTTACTTCTTCCGGCGTTACTTGTGGAATTTCAAATTCCTCTAGACTATGCTCTCTTCCATTATCGCCGTGAGTGTCACTGGTACTGTATAAATCTCTATAGAACTCATCAGCCACTTGAACTATCTCATCCATATTAGTAATGATATTGCAGGCTTTGTCTCTTAACGCATACATCTGATTCTTGCCAATTCCTAGTTTCTTCTTCACTGCTTTTAGGCTTCCGCCGTTCCTGAGAGCATGTTCAATTCTGTCCATATTATACTTCCTTATGTCAGCTGTCTTACGCTTGTTGATTAACTTAGAAAGTTCTGCCAGTTCTATTCTAGCTGGTTAGAGGCTTTCATACATTGGCGTTTCTTGATCAGATTTTTCGTCTCTTGCGATAGCTTACTGGTATCCTGTCTAACGGAGTTACTACCGGCTTCTATTGCACACTCCTTAATGATGCCCATAAGATTGTCGTTCATTGCTTCAACACTAAGGTCCTCTTCCTGAGTTAATGCCGAATACCTGTTCTGTAGCTTGATCCGGAATTCCTCTAGTTTCCCTTTTACCGCTAACTCATTGATCGGCTTCTTATGTACCAGTTTCTCCCCTTCCCCCTTCAATTTTAGTCTAATTCGAGTTCTTATCATCCTATGGTCACTGCAGCACACCTTGCCGAGCACGTCCACATCTTGTATGATGCCAGGGCTAGCGGAGAGTATAAAGTCTATTTCATTTCTAGTCTCGCCATTCAGGCTCCTCCCCGTCCACTTTCGGCTATCCCGCTTGCGGCAGGAGGTATTCATTATTCGTTTATTATTCTGATATGCAAACTATACTAATAACTCTCTCCTGCTATTCCCCCTACGCCATATTCCCCCACTGACTTGTCTCCAGCCTGCTTCTTGCCTACCTTGGCATTGAAGTCGCCCATCAGTATGGTGTATTTTGTTTTCACTTTACCCATCGCCGATTCCACGTCTTCATAGAAGCTTTCGAAATTCTGGTCATCATGGCTAGATGTAGGGGCGTAGACCTTTACGACTTTCATTTTGTACCTCTTATTAAGTTTCACAACAAGACCTGCCACCATACCGTTAATGCTATAGAATTTCTGTATGTTACCAGCCATATTCTTATTAATTAGGAATCCGACTCCTAGTTCTCGTCTCTCCGCTAAGTCCCGGTAGCACAGGACGTGCCCGCTTTTTAGCACTGTGTATGCTTCTTTTGGCCTCCTAACTTCACTGAGCCCTATTATATTCCATTTACTGCCTTCTAATTCCTCCAATAGTACTGCTAGACTCGCCTCACTAGATAACGTTCTAGCGTTAAACGTTGCCAGGTTCAGATTCCAATGGCGGCCTGTCCGGTGCAGCGTTGGTGGTGGCGGTGGCGTAGAGATAGAACATCCGCCTCGCGTGCAAGAGGACCGTGGTTCGAATCCCGGTGCCGCGCACTTTTCCACCGAATTAAAAAAAAAATCCGCGTCTTGATAAAATTGCATAAAAAAGGGCTGGAGTGCGGCCTGATCCCGGTGACCAGAACCGGTAATGCACTCCCTCACGAGAGCAGGATTGGCCACCCTGGTGCACTACTTGGCCACAACCTCATATATGAATACCTTCGTATATCCTGGAGTTATTAACTCTGTATTCCCACTTCATTAGTAAGCTCACTCTTGTTCTATATATATTCTGTTCAAACTGATATTTGCTATTGCTTACATATATTATATATGGTTGTCTGAATTGTTGCGCTCGACAAACATAATTATTTTCCAAGTTTATTCTCAATGCTTACGGACTACAAATCTGTAACCTGTTTAGTTAGACTACGCAATTCTCGCTGTATGCCATTTCTAGGGGCCAATCAAACCTGTTGAAGGCTTTTTGTCTGCACTCCTAAACATTCCTGCGATGGTTGAATAAATTTAGTTTTTTGTTTGTTTGTAAAATTTGCTACATTAACGAGCAGGGCAGTCGAAAGCAGTGTAAGTGGCTGGAAATTCAAAGGCACCTGAATCACAAAACTCTTATCGCGTATGCCTTGAATGAAAGCATATACAACATTTCAAGCAGCCGCCTCAAAAGGCAGTTTTGTGTGGGAAAGGTGCAACAAAATGACCATGTCATGCAAAGGCAGAAGCGTAGGCTTGCTCCTTAGGTGAAGTGTGAAGAGGCAGAGGGTAAAAGAGACATGCAAGCAACGTTTATAGATTAGTGGCACACGGGGAGGAAAAAAATGGCAGGCGACCTTAATCTTTGATTTAGACGTCTCTTAGTGACATTGGCACCTCGACGTTGATGTTCTTTAATTAGGGTAACTGTAGGCGAACGCAACGCACGAACCGAACGCGGATGCAACTGTTTTCCATTAGTTAGCCGGTTAAATGTCATGCCACTTGTGTTTGTGACATCATTAGTGACGTCATTAATTCCGCGTTCTACTTCCGGGTTGCTAGGGATTTCGCCAAAGTCGTGCTCACGTGGCTTTGTTGTGTGGTAACCAGCGATGTCTAATTAATTCTAATTAATCCAGACACTTCAGTAAATCAACTTGTAGCTAAACTTATGCTGAGCTATCATATCTATAATGAAACCCATGAATTTGTACAGTACTTTTTTTCCCTTTTTTTTTCAGAGTAATTTTGAATTTCGTGCCCGGTCGTCTCAGTTATTTATAATTAATCGTAGTTATTCGAGACACTTCAGTAACTCAACTTCTAACTGAACTTATGCTCTGAATATATAGAAGGAAACCTATGAATTTTATAGTATGTCATTTTTTCTAATTTATTTTGAATTTCATCCCCGGCCGTCTCAGTGATTACTAATTAACGTTAATTATTCCAGACACTTCAGTAACTCAACTTGCAACTAAACTTATGATCTGATATAATTTCTATAATGAAACCTATGAATATTTCACTGTACCATTCCTTTCTCAATTTTTTCTGGTTTATTTTGAATTTCCTCCCTGCTCGTCTGGGGAGATGAACCCGAAGTGCTGCGCAAGAATCTTACAAGAGTGTCACTCGATGCTCATGCCAATAAAAAGACGTGGCTTGCAGTAGCTTACCTCTGGACGGGTAACAATAGGAGAGATTAAAATAAAGACTTGGTTGACTGCACGCAAGGAAGAATCATCGAGTTAAAAAAAATCTGGCCGGGTGACACTAGTAGGATACATTAATGCGCGAATACAGGATCGAAACATGCGTACTGATTGCAACGGTTGCATAGTGCTGAGGCGTGCGAGGACCAACGCTTGTAGCGGTTATCAGGGAGAATATGTCTCATAGGCAGGTAACGTGGCAACGCGGAAATAGGCAGTCATTTATTGACTATTACATAGTCTTAGAAACGGTGTGCGGACTAGGGCAAATGACCAAAAGATGAACAGGGAAAAGAAAGCTTGGGCAGCGATGATAAACGCACAACCTATAGATCTGGAAGAAACACTGACGTAAGGCAGAAAGCAGTGTCAGTAGAAAACGGCTAAAAAAGTCGTTTGGTGTGGAAAGAGGAAACCACGGGAGTGGTGCAACAAGGAAATCAAGCAAACTATAGAAGAGCTTGAAGGGGCGGTCAAGGGATTGCAGAGAAGCCAAAAAAATTGGTGCTACGCTGAGAAGAAGTACTTCTTTGAAGGCAGAATCACCGGAAAAAAGGAAAAAAAGAAAAGAAAGTGACGATCGAAGTAGGGCAAAAAAGAAACGCGCATATATCACTTAAAATACTAGATGGGACACTTGGGCGAGTTGGTGCTCATTCACGTTTCCTAAGGTAACAGCGCTAAACGGACACGGACTGAGGCAAAGCAGAACACGACACTGGCGCTAACTCACAACTCAAGTTTATTTCGCAAAATGTCACGTCGTAAGTCGTGAGTCAGCGCTTTGTTCTTCTTGTCCTTCACTCGTGTTCGTGTTCGTATCCTGTTATTCTTGGCCTAAGTCCTTGCCTGTTTAGCTTTGTTAGTTTTCGAAACATCACATTGTTTCTCAAGTGTTCGAAAAGAAAAAAAGGTACTGCGCTTACTGCTGCGCTGTTGCTCAAATTTTGCAAGAAAGATCGTGTTTTGGAGCCCACGTAGTTCACTGGAACACTTGGCAAAGTTAATTGCCTCGCTTTTAAGAAAGCAAGTCCATAATCGCAGGCGCAAGCCTTTCGGTGTGTATATGCAGGGTAACTGACACTCTTCTGTGTTCTTGAAGAGCGTGGTAAATCTGGGCTAGCCTTTGGGTTCAGAGCAGCGCGTATATGGCATAACAAGCGTCGGCTTGGCACCCGAGGTGCGATTACTGCTCACGGACGAAAGAACGGTCGATTTCAACCCCGCAAACCTGTTGCATTTTTGCTAGCTTTTGCCGTATCTGTTTTAATCTGAGCCAATATCCAGAAATCGGCAAGCGCACGAACAAAGATGTTTCTTTTTTGAAAGTAAGTCTCAGAGTATTATTACAGGTAAAACGTTTGCAATGAAGTCGTGACGGCCGGGGACGTCGCAAAATTGCCCAGTTCATCCGGCACCTATCATTCGGCTTTGCGTCTCCTATTGCAGCAGGAGTGACCGCGCTGTTGCTGTAGCAGAAAAATGACTTACTAAAACAGCCGAACTTCCAATCCCTGTTTAGTGTTAATCCAAGTTATGCAGCAGGCCCATGCGTCGTGTAATTCACGCAAGTCGCGCCTGGTTTACGGTAATTGCGCATGCGCAGCCTCGAAGCCTTGCTCTCGTGACGCAAGTTCACTATCCGTCAACTTCCACGCTCTGGTGTATCCTTGTCGCGCTTTAATTGCGACACCAATGATACGGTCACTGCAGGCGAATTTTTCGCCGTCGCCGTGCTATCCCTCAAAAAGTCAAAATGCGAGGAGAATAGTGCCGTTTACCGGCAAGCGACAAGCAACGCATCGCATTTCTTGCGCATTGCATCTGTGCATTGCATCCACGTAAACAGCGGCAATGGGCCAGAGAGGTGAATCGCACCCATGCGACACGAGAGGGTTTTTCGAGGCGGGCCAAGTCGTCTACCTCGGTGTGCGTGAACTCTCTCGTATCGCAATGAGGGAGTGAGTGTATAGAATTGAGACTGGGGGGTTGCCGGCGGGCGCTCTCCTTCAGTCACCGGCGGGATGCAAACAGCTCGAAGCTGCAGCTAAACGAGATTTCTCCGGGGACCCGCACTAAGTCGTCTCCGAACTTCTACCTGCGCGCGCACATGCAAGCACACACGTGCACCGAAGAGGACACGGTTTTACCGAAACGGTTATGATGAGTGGCGAACGGGACTTACGTCTTGTGCGTGAGCTTTCTGGGGGTAGTCCCCCACTTTGCACTTGAACCCGACGCGGTACTTCCCTGGGAATTTAACCTTGTTATCCGGCCTCCTTGGCTTGTACCAACGTCCCGCCATCGTCGCCGACAGGGCGTACATGGTGTCGAGGCCCTTCTGTTGCAGGTGCCTAACCGTATTAACGGCGTCGGTCTGGAGAGCCAAGAAATGAGCGCGCAGGCACGCTTTACACTTTGCGGATGGAACGGTAGCTGTCCGTCAGGCACTGGGTTTTATAGAGAAAGCGTTAACGCGAGTTCCGCAACGATGTTCCTGTGGCGACTAAGGCCGGCCTATACGGCGGCGTTCCCGGTATCAAATGTCAAACATCAGCTGGCAAGGCACGTTACAGCAAACCACGTTGCAGCGTTTGGCGCGATTAGGCGAAATCGCGAGTACATCGGGATACCGAACGTTTGCTTTGAAACCTAATTATCAATGAATTTGAAATAGAAGTTACCTAGGCTGCATACCTCACTCTCAAGCCGAATTTTGGGGTTTTAAGTGCCAAAACCATAATATAGTTATAGGGCGCGCCGTAGGGGCCACCACTCCGTTTGACCACCTAGCGTCCTTTAACGTGCGCCCGATGCACGGTACACAACTGTTTTTTCTTCCTTTTTTCTTTCATTCCACCCCCCCTCCATACATCAAAATGGGGCCGCCAAGGCAGGGATTCGGCCCCGCACCATCGGGGTTAGCAGCGAAACGCCATGGCCACTACGCCGCCACGGCAGGTATACATTCCTCACTCTAATGTACAACACCCTGTTTACGCGTTTATTTAACACACAATCCATAATTTTCGTTTCTCGTGGCACGTCTAACCGGCTGCACGTTCGAGGTCGGCGAGCAGTTTGTACGACTGCAGTGTTAAGTTCTGACGGTGTGTGTCCAGCAACGCAGCAGGCGCGAGAGCTCCGAACCGGCTGTGTCACGTATCGTTCATTGCACAGAACAGCCGGCAAACAAAACCTGAACACTTCCGAAGGATTGAGAAGTCGTATTATGCAGCTTCGCTTCCTTTGACGCAACGATTGGGGAGACTAGCACGCATCTGCGAATATCTGTGTTTTTTTTTCAACTGGAAATAGCCAGTCGCAGAGTCGTATGGCCCTGAATCAGTGCGCTATGTTCAGGATTGGCTCATATTTTATGCACGCATCCTCCTGGAGCGGGCTTACTCCAGCAAATGCGTGCTGCTGCGCGTTCTAGCGCGGGTTGTTTACACTAAAAGCTGGCTTGTAGCAAACTCAGCTGGAGGCGGAACATGCTTCCTTATACAGGTCACTTCGTTATAAAGATCGCGTCCTTTTAAGCAATAAATGAAGCAAACTAAGCATGCAGAAAAAAAGTTGCACTTTACTATAAAGCAGTAAGTTGAGCATACTTAGCGTGCTGAAAAAAAAGATCTTGGCCTTTATTTTGACAAATGCTAAGATGCTAAAAACAATATCAGTTATATGTTTTTCCCTCTCGCATGTATACCTCTTCAGAGTAATATTTTTCACTCATATTGTCAGTCTGATATTGTAGAGGACGACAGGGTGCTTAGTTGAAACTCCCATTAGCGACGTCAGAAATAGATGCAGCGAGTCCAGTGCAGCTTTCGTATCCTCGCGCTTCAAGGCAACAGTGCCGAAACATTCTTTACCTGTTGGTTACACTCTCATACCACGCTGTAGGCCGCTGGCTATGGGGTTACGGTGCTAAGCACGAGGTCGTGGTTGCAGTCCCGGTCGCGGCGGCCGCAGTTCGATGGGGAACGGAATGCAATGACGCTCTTGTACTTAGATTCAGGTAGGTGTTAGAGAACTCCGCACTGGTCAGAATTATTTCAGAGTCCCCCACAACGGCGCACCTCGTAATCAGATCTTGGTTATGGCACGTAAAAGTTCAGAATATAAGCAATCTTTACTTATGGAGGCACTAACTGTATTTGCATGTTCCCATAGCAAAGTCACGACAATGGGATCTACAAAGGACATCATCACTACGAAAACAATTCCACTCCTAATCTCGGCCGTTTTTCTGCCAATACAACCTAAACGTGGTCGGAGGATGGCAGGCAGTACACGATGCGGGACGCCAGACATACGAGAAAGGTCGCTGGCAATATGGCGAATTAACTTCGTCTTCGTGGTGACCGTCATGCGATTGTGCTTATAGACAAGGCTTTATTTCCGCTTCGAACGTATAAGTACGACGCAAATGCGATAGCAATTTGTCATTGCCATGGAATATGTCCTGCCGGGTGCACTGGCACGTGCCATCAGCTAATCGAATACATTTATTTGCATCGTTGCAATGGTCGATAAAGCACTGCAGCGTTACACAACCACGAAATATGTCTTACGTAGAAACTGTATGGTGCATCACCATTCATGTTTATCATATCACCAGGGTCCTTCAAAACTTTTCATCTGGTCATGAAACTTCCCGGAAATTTTCATTTAGGGACAGAAGGTGACATCGGAGGTGGTGGCGTAAGTAGGTGAACAATCTGTCGCACCAGATGGCCGGGATGCGCAATCGTACAAATCTTTCACGAGGAAAGGTGCCTCTCCCACATTTATTCCAGCATGTTTTGTATAGAATGAATATACAATGGAAACTTTTGGCAAAATAATGTGCGATGCGTTTGTGTTTACATTGTTACAGTTGGTTAGCTTTGTTAGTTTAGTGCTCACCTATTTGGCTTGGTAATCGCCTGGTTAGCTCTGCTCTGTTTGTTTGAAACGAAGGCTCTTTTTACGCGCAATTGCATAAGACTGCAACGTGAACTTGCTCTGGGGGGGGGGGGGGTATTCTGTCGACTCCGCCCAGCGGATTGTCCATTTCGGCCGCTGCTGATTGGCTAGGGCCGCTCGTCTCCTCCTCTCTCGCAGAGCTGCATCCAGTCAGCAGTGGCCGGAAAGGACAATCCACTAGGTGGACTCTTACTCAATACCCCCCCCCCCCCCCCCCCCCGATAAATAGTGTTGAAGGACCCTGGCATTACTAATGCAAGAACACCCGCTTTCTTAGTATTTGTAAGCTCACCATGGAGTGCATGTATGACAGGCCCTTGTACTGCGTAAACGGGTCCTTGAAGCAGCTAAGCGGCAAAATGGTGCAGTCCGTGATGTTGTTGTCGCGAAAAGAGATGTGCCCCAAGATGATAATACCGTCCGGTAGGTATATAGTCCTGGAATAAACGACCTGTAGTTATGCACTTTTACGTGGCTTGTGCCAGAGACTATCAAAAGAAATATTGCATCATGTGACGCCAGCGCTGTGGCCGCATCGGTAGTGGAGGTTGCGAAATAACGTGCTGGCTCGTACCCGTATTTAAATGCCTGTACCCGTGCCCTGATCCATGCCGTATAAGGAGTGGATATGTCCTTCAGTATTTCTTGACGTCTACCGCAGTATGCGGCCTCTGAGGTATTTCGCGAGTCCTCTAATAATTATTGCTGATTATTAATCCTTGATAATCATTAGCAGACATCTGCATAAAATTCCGTCTTTAACAGGTGTGTATAGGTATGCCAGGTGAGTTCTTCAAAATATATCACCCGCCCTAAAGTTTTTGATATCGTATACAGACTGCCAATCGCTCTTAATTATTTTTCATATTCATTGATTCGGTGGTACCAACATCATTAACTGAGCACGAGTCGATTGAAATTCACGGCTTGAAATGTGAGGGGCGAAAGTTAGGCGGCGTTTGCGTTTTTCTTGTTTCTCTAGTGTCCGTATATATTTTACGCTTAACTGTTCAAGCAACAAAAGGCTAAAAATTGGGGCAATCGAATAAATAATGTGTGTTTAAATAATGACTCTTTTATTGGTTATGTAGGAAAAGCCATTTAATATCCCTTAAAAGTTCTTTAATATGTTGAAATTCCACCGCTCAACAAGTGCAAGGTTCGATGGGTTCAGGAAAAAAAAAACTAAAACAACTTTCTGTCTCTCTTTCCGTTCTGTCGTGTCATATTGTGTAGTGCTCTGTTGTCTTCTCCTGTCTGTCTGTCTGTCTCTTTTTACGGTGAGGTTACAGGACAGCCCGTCGAGTTGATCTACAGAACTGCGAAGTCTTACTTGAGGTACTCGGACGCTTTATCGCAGCCTCCGGTAATCTTGCAGAATAGTCCCACTACCATAGAGGCGTTCCTGCCCTCTGCCGTAGCAATGTCCTTCAGCTCCTGCAAGCAGCCGCGTGATAAAGTCAAATCGTGAAAGGTGGCGCTGCGCAGAATAGCGCCGCATGGCAATCGCTACCGAAGCATACGCTCGAATTCGGCACGCTCAGGGTGCGCAGGGTCACTAGCTGACTTTCAATGATAATTTCCGCCGTCACCATCTTAAAATATGGTACCACCTCCTCCTCGCACTAGCGCCGTAATAAAGTGCTTTGAATTCAAATCTTTTCTTAAGAATACTCCCACGCATTACTGGAAGCTTAGACAGCGCGAAAAGACGAAGACAGACACCTGCATGCAGAACCAGCACTGTTTAACCCTTCAGGCGCGATAATCACAATTGGGACGCGATTTTTTTCTTTTTCTTTTTAACAGTTCTGTCCGGGTGGTGACAAATAAAAAGCACCGCACTATAACCCCAAGAAGAATTAAACCAGGCGTACAAAACAACGCCAGAAGGTATGCAAGGAAACAAAAAAGGAATAAAAATGGACGCATGCCAGGCCGTGGCGCTTTGGGTACGCGGGTGTACCATTTCTGACACTCCCTAACAAGTATGGAAGCACGCAAGCACAGTCTGCGTCTTATGATAAAACGTTCTTCTGTGAGAGGCGTAAGTAATCGGCTGCATCTACCTAGAACACTGGAGAAATTATACAGGGTCCGGCATGTTTCGCTTGACGTGTTCGAAAAAAGATTTTGCGCTCACCGCTGCACTGTTGTTGATGTAATTTTGCAGAAGGAGCGCATTTCGTAGTCTACGTTGTTCAATGGAACACTTGTCACAGTTAATTGCCTGGTCTTTAAGAAATGTCTGCAACTTTGTCTACGTTTATGGAGATGCGAGCTGTTGCCGGGACGGCGCAAGAATAAGTTTGTGCCGCCGCCTGCCGGCAGCTATAGAAAACCGGTCAGGGATCATTGTCGCGGGTCGTCCGTCAATGGTTACCGGCTCGTGTAAGACACACGGCAGCCCTCCCTGACACGCTGCTTTCTGCAGCTGCTGGAACGTGGCGACACAAATTTATGCTTGCGCCTTTATGACAACTCTGCGCTCGTTACCTTACTGTCCAGAATGATACTTCACGCTGATAACGCCCATTCCGTTCCCGATCTGGAAGGAGCGGGGAGCGTTAGAGATAGGAAAGGCACGAAAGACAGGTGACGATTATTTTTGAGGGACAAATACGTGTACACGTTTTTACAATGTTATACTGGCCCAGCTTTTGATATTTGTGAACGGGCTATATATTTATAGCAATAATTGCATGACGGGGTTTAACGTACTAAATATGTGTGGATGAACTGTGTGGGACGTTTTGGTGAGACACTTCACCGCTGGTTCTTGAACATGCCCCGAAGTCTAGCTACGGGGAAATCCAAGCATGCTGCGTGCGGATTAGCGCGTAATCGGCTTCGCTTAACTCGCGCATAGTCTGTGGCGATGCGTGTAGTTAAGTGGAAACAAGGAAAGGAAAAATTACGCTGATTTAACCCAGAACCTCCAAATCTATGTGAAACGGCGCTTTTGTCAAGCAGTAATGAAATGCTTTCAAATTTTCTCTCCTGCAGTGGTGTTTTGCAGCAGCGCTGCTACGTGCCTTACAGCAAGTCAGCGAGTAGGCGCAACCCATCTCCACGTCGTGATCGCCCGCGACCGCGCATTTTGGCTGCCTCTGGTTCCGCGCGCTTTGCATCACGCCATTCCCCAAGTAAATTATCGTACTAGGTCTAGGACCGGCGGATCATATTCGGCAAGGAGCCGACCGTGCAAATGGGAGCGCCAAACTACGTGAAAGTAGGCTAAGGAAGCTTCGCTTTATTAAATGCGTCACATCCTTGAAAGAGTGTGCTTGCTGAAGTGATGATATTTAAGCACCGTTTGCTTTTTCATAGCGTAAATCCGTAGAGAATACGGCCGGCCATCGGACACTTCTGTAAGGCTAGCACAAACGGGGCTAAGTACAAACCGCTTCGTTATACGAGTGCTGCCTTGTGTGCGAGCTATTCTGCAGAAAAAAAGCAGCAGCAGCAGCAGTATCAGCAGTAGCAGCAGCCGCGGTCAGCTAAGTTCTAGAGAGCTTGCATAGAAAGCTTCGCTTTCGCTTTTTGTTTCCGCAGCTAACCTTCAGGACGGTGAGCGAAACCTTCAGGATGTCTGGGCTGCTTTTCATAATGAGCTCGTGGATGTTAAGGACGCCCCAGTGGTAGATCTTGTGCTGCCAGTGATCCTTGTAGTGCTGCTTGCCGGCACCCGATCTGACCTCGGTGGCGAATTTGTTGATCGCCCTGCGAAGCACAGCAGAGAAACATCAACAAAATTGAATAGGAAGCGCATTACCCAACACGTCACAAAAATATTCACCGACTTTTTAAATGTGATAAACACATTCGTTAACAACTTCTTGGGCAACGCGTTAACGGTATAATGGACCATGACCACTTATCAACTGCAGTGTTTGTTCCTGGACGAACCAGTTGATGTTGTTGTTACGTTTCTCTTACGTTACGCAAGACGTTTCTGTCGGCGATCCTCGAATAATTACTGAGAAATGTTCGCGCACTTTATAACACGATGTCAGCCTAACCCTTACAAACAACGAGCTTGACACAGTGATTTATTCGCACATTACATGACATTCATCTAAGCCGGACCAGACCACAAGAAATGGGGCATAGTTCTGCTATTTGTGACATTTGCGTAGAACATCGGAGTCCAGCTAACTACCAGTTGCTCATCTAGCTTTCAATCTCGTTTACAGCTGCTCGCCACACTCTCCAGGCATCTTCAATGTTCTTACTAACACATCGGCTTCTGTACCCGAACAGTTCGTCTCCCGACTTGGCCAATATCGAACAAGTGCTCGGATCGATAAAGAAGCCAGTCAACAGAACCGCTATCAGCATTACGACTGCTGTCGCTACGGCTTTTGTTTTTCGTCCCCGGATACGAGGTACTGCTGTGGGCAACCCTTCGAACTCCCGGCTTGTGTGAGAAGTCCCTCTCGCGTTTGCTTGGCCCCTACGTTATAGCAGATGAAACATCTCCCTCCCAGAGAGCTACCGTGTTATACTTCCGGTAATGTTTTTTTTTCTTACTGTCGTTGCCATGATTTCGAGAGTGTCCACGTTTCGCGTCTGAAACCAATCGTTCGGCGTTTCTTGTCAGTTTAAGTTGCGGCCCGGCTGGACACTTCCGTGCGCCAGGGAAGTTAGCGTAAGCGCTACGGGGGCAATTCATCTTTCTTGTCTGTACATTCTAATCACCACCACTTCGGGCCGAAGTAATGGGTGGAATGCTCGCTGGAACAACGAGACCTGCGGCCTAATCGTTGTCATACAATATTGTCACGATTCACAAGCAGCAGGAACTGATAAAACAGGACAGGACACTTTGATTGCAGGGAAACTGAAAAACGATCGCGACAGGGACCTCGTCTTATCTACAATGCGCGAGATTTCGTCTTTTTCTATGTGCCGCTATTGGATGTGGCATTTGCCTCCCTCCAGAGAGAGCATCGTCCCGATGCTCACCTAGCGGCAGGAAGATGTGTCAGACGAGGTGTGGGTAGTTCATTCCGAACAACAGGGCTTCATGCGCACAATGTGCACGACTTCTGGTGGACGCTGCCTCGCACTGGAGGAAGCAGGACTGTCAGGGATAACCTCATAGTTCAGGTCGCTGAGGCGCCGTACAACCTTGTATGGACCGAAGTACCGCGTGAGGAGCTTTTCTGAAAGCCCTCGCCGACGGATGGGACTCCAAACCCAGACTTGGTCGCCTGGCTGATATGTGATGTATCGGTGCCGTAGATTGTAGCGTCGAGCGTCGTAGTCCTGTTGTCGGGCGATTCTGACGCGGGCGAATTGTCTCGCTTCTTCAGCCCCTTGAGCGAAAGCTTCAGCGTCCGTGCCTGTAAGATCGCAGTCATGTGGCAACATCGCATCGAGCATCATCGTCACTTCACGGTCATGAAGAAGACTAAATGGGGTCTTTCGCATTGTTTCCTGTTCAGCGCTGTTGTAAGCGAATGTTATGTACGGTAGAATGTCATCCCAATTTTTGTGCTCCACATGTACGTACATACTCAGCTTGTCGGCGATAGTCTTGTTCAAGCGTTCAGTTAGGCCATTCGTATGGGCTGTGGTCTTTCGGTGAGCCGTGCCGCTGAGGCTAAGCACTGTCTTTAGGAGTGTAGCCGTAAAGGCAGTCCCTCTGTCCGTTATTCCCAC
This sequence comes from Dermacentor variabilis, assembly GCF_050947875.1. Taxonomy (NCBI): domain Eukaryota; kingdom Metazoa; phylum Arthropoda; class Arachnida; order Ixodida; family Ixodidae; genus Dermacentor; species Dermacentor variabilis. The sequence goes on from NC_134577.1 coordinate 45,569,825, forward strand.
CGTTGGCGCACCGTGCCTGAGAACCACGTTTCCAAAAACGAATCGCGCTGCTTCGACGTCGGTGCCGTTTGGAAAAACCTTGGTTTCTGCATAGCGTGTCAGGTGATCGGTGGAAACTATTACCCACTTATTGCCAGTATTGGAAGTCGGGGATGGTCCGAGAAGGTCCATCCCAATTTGGGCAAATGGATTCGTGGGCGTTTGGACTGGTTGAAGTAGCCCAGCGGTTTTCATATGAGGTGGTTTGCGTCATTGACAATCGAGGCACGTGCGCACGTAATGTTTCACAAAGGTGACGATCTTTGGCCAGTCATATTTCTCTTTTACTCGGGCCAGTGTTCGCGTGTAGCCGAGGTGGCCAGATGTCGGTTCATCGTGGCAGGCTTGCAAGACCTCATGACGGAGGCACGTTGGGACAAGTAGGCAGCTGCTTCCGCTTGCAGAGAAGTTCTTCTTGTAGAGAACACCGTTACGGAAGCAGAATGATGACAAGCTTCTTGCAAAAGTTTTGGGCGCGCTTGTAATCCGGCCTTCTAAACGATGAATAAGCGGAAACAGTTCGCTGTCTTCCTGCTGCTGACGAGCAAAGGTTGCAGTGTCTAGCACACCTATACAAGCCGTCTTTGTCATCTTCTGTGACTTCCTGCTCAATATGTGACCTTGAAAGGCAGTCGGCGTCGGAGTGCTTTCGTTCGGACTTGTACACCACTGTCATATCGAATTCTTGAAGCCTTAGGCTCCAATGCGCTAGTCGACCGGACGGATCCTTCAAGTTCGTCAGCCAGCAAAGTGAGTGATGATCGCTGACAACCCTGAACGAACGGCCATAGAGACATGGGCGTAACTTCATAACTGCCCATACCAACGCAAGGCATTCCTTTTCTGTGGTTGAGTAATTAGACTCAGCACGTGAGAGCGTCCTGCTTGCGTATGCAATGGCTCTCTCGGCTGAGTCTTGCCACTGCACAAGCACAACACCTAGACCTACGTTGCTAGCGTCCGTATGAATCATGGTAGGGGCGTCCTCGTCAAGGTAAGCCAGTACAGGTGGTGTTTGCAGGCGCTGTCGGATATAATTAAACGCTGCTTGTTCTTCTTCGCCCCATACAAAGGCAACGTTTTCTCTTGTAAGTTGCGGTAACGGTGAAGCTATATGTGATAAATTGACAATAAATCTTCGGTAATACGAACAGAAACCTAGGAAATGCCTGACTGACTTCTTGTCCGTTGGCGTTGAAAACTTTGTGACGGCCGTGATCTTGTCGGGGTCAGGGCGGACGCATTGGTGACTCACAACATGACCTAAGAACTGGAGTTCCTCGAAACCAAAGTGACACGTTTCTGCTTGCAGTGGTAAGCCGGCCGACCGTATCGTTTGTATAACCGCCAGCAGCTGTCTCAGGTGTTCCTCGAACATTTTCGAAAAAAACTATGACGTCATCGAGGTATACTAGGCATGTCTGCCACTTCAGGCCTGACAGAACCATATCCATGAGTCGCTGAAAAGTTACTGGAGCTGACCATAAACCGAAAGGCAGGACCTTGAATTTGTTAAGCCCCTCAGGTGTTACAAAAGCAGTCTTTTCTTTGTCTCTCTCGTCAACCTCGATTCGCCAGTAGCCACTTGTGAGCTCCATCGATTAGAAGTAGCGGGAATGCCTCAGGCTGTCGAGAGAATCGTCGATACGCGGTAATGGGTATACGTCTTTCTTTGTCACCCGGTTCAGCTTACGGTAGCCGATACTGCCGTCTTTCTTTTGGCCATCACTGCCGCCAATGTCCACGGGCTTTTTCATGGTTGGATAACGTCGTCGTCGAGCATATTCTTCACTTGCTCTCGGATCACTTCGCGTTATTTTGGGCCTACACGGTACGGGTTTTGTTGCATTGGTCTCGCTGCCTCCTCTGTGATAGTCCTGTGTTTCATCAGTGGCTTCTGACCAACTCTGGATTCCGATGAGAAGCAATCGCGAAACAGGTGAAGCATGTCCACGAGGCGCTGCCTTTCCGCTGGTGATAAGCTCGCGCTCACGTCAAAAACAGGTAAGGGTGCCGAAACGTCTTGCTCTCCTTGTTGTAATGCAAAGCATTCACCGAATTCCGCATCTCGTCGAGGCGAGGAACTACTGCGCCTTTTGCAATGTATCGCCGTTGCTTGCTGAAGTTTGTCAGCAGCAGTTCTGTTTGCACATGCATTACTTTGACGAGACTTCTGGGTGGGGCAGTACCTTGAATGGGCAAAAGCGCAATCATCTGCTCGGTAATACTTTCCCCATCGTACTCTGTGTCGCACTTGACGGAAACAAGACGGCAAAATAACGGTGATACGGTCGCGTCGTCTATGATGCGCAAAGACTTGCGTTGTAGTTTTGCCTTTCGTCCCCAGAAAAGGTTAGTATACCTTCTGGTATGTTGATGACGGTGCCGTACTCGCGTAAGAAGTCCATACCTAAGATGCAACATGCCTAAGATCTTTGCATTAGTCGGGGAGAATAACAAAATTTGCGACGAATGACGAATACCCTATGTTGACTCTTGTAGTACACTTGCCAGTCGGTGTCAGTAGCTGGCCTCCAGCACCTCTAATGCGCGGCCCTGATCATTCCATTTTTACTTTCCTTTTACTTTACTGTACGCGAGTTTTTCAGTTACGATCGAAAAGTCCGCGCCAGTCCGACGTGACGATACTACTACTAGCGCCGTCACGTCGTGGCCGTGAATTGATACAGTATCATCGGCGCTAACAATCTCGTCTGTCGTCAAATCATCTGGCTGTATAGGCTTGTCGTTCGTCGGCAATGGGTGATTTTTGGCACTTCCATGTGTGGCAAACTTCCCCTCCTGAGGTCGCGGCGTTCAGTTCCCCGGCCTGGGCTGGGAGATCGCCCTCGGGCCACGTCGGTGAAACTGCGTCTTGCAGTAGGAAAATAATACCTCGGAGAAGGGGAGTGCGACTGGTAACCAGGAGAATTAGCTTGCCAGCTCGTCGAATTTGCGTCGATGTTCGCTCGGCTACCGCCAAAAGCACGACGAGAAGCAGTGGATGGAAATGATTGATACCCTTCGGCGCGATAAGGGCAATGACGGCAGATGTGGCCCGCTTCCTCACAGTGAAAGCACAAGGGCCTGTAGTCAGCTGTGCGCCAAATATCGGTTCTGCGAAGCAGTGGTCGCGTAGGTTGTTCCCTATGGCACCAAGGTGATGCCGGTGCTGGCTGCTGGTGATACTGCGGCGTCGGCATCGGAAGTGGCCGACGGACAACATCTGCGTAGCTGGGCTGCCACGTCTGGGAATGTGACTGCGCTGTCGGCATCGGAGGTGGTGGTCGACGGACAACATCTGCGTAGCTGGGCTGCCACGTCTGGGAATGTGACTGCGCTGTCGGCATCGGAGGTGGTGGTCGACGGACATCTGCGTAGCTGGGCTGCCACGTCTGGTAATTTGGCTCAAGAGCCGCAAATGCTTGGTTTATTTCTTGGCGCACAACTTTAGGCACCGACGCAGCTGTGCATTCCTTTGGCGTGGCAGTGAGCTTCTTGGTATCTTCCTGAACAATTTTGCGTATCAGCCGGCCCAAGGAACCCTCGTCTGTGACCATCACTGCTGCGGCGCTTGCCGGTCCAGTGCTGCTCAGGTGACCATACTGCGGCTGCATAGGTGTAACGCGCGCTCTATGACCGTCGATTCTTTAATAAATTAATCGACGCTTGTCGGCGGGTTCCGCATAAGACCGACAAACAGCTGCTCCTTTACGCCGCGCATGAGGTGGCTGAGTTTTTTGGCTCTTGTATATCGGGGTCTGCACGACGACAAAGACGAGCCATGTCTTCAGCGAACATGGCAACAGTTTCATTCAGGTCTTGAATCCGTGATTCGAGAAGACCCTGCGCGTGGTCTCGCCTTTTCATGCTCCCAAACGTATGGAAGAACTGGCGGCGGAACTCATCCCAGCTTGGCCAGATTCCCTTGCGATTTACGAATCACGTGCAGCCCCCATCTTCAAGAGACAAATACACATGGGGTAGCTTCTGTCCAGCATGCCACTCGCTAAACTTGGCTACGCGCTTGTGCTCCTCAAGCCAGTCTTCTGCATCCTCGTAGGCGTTGCCGTGAAAGCTCACGGGAGATTGAGGAGTCAAAATGGTCACTTGTGCAGGGCCCGGGTCTGCCATGGCTTGGGCGCCCGTGGTAACAGGCAGACTTCCTGGTAGGGGACCAAATTCTGGGCTTAGGCCCAGTAGGCGATGGCTGGCGCGTTTAACGGCTGTTTCGACACGCGGAAAACGTCCTGAGCTGTTCATGGGTGTCCCAAACATTTACCCCGCGCCTCCATCGGTGTTACGATTCACAAGCAGCAGGAACTGATAAAACAGGGCTGGACACTTTAATTGCACGCAAAGTGAAAAACGATCGCGCAGGGACCTCGTCTTTTCTTCTGCAATGCGCAAGGTCTTCGTTGTTCTCTACGTGCCGCATATTGGATGTGGCAATATCAATAAAATCCTGATAGATAGCTAACTTTCATTGTGCCATTGGATTGTTGTCATGTATGCCACTTCACCTAATTACGCAGCACCGTGTCAACGACCAACCAGGTATGCGGGGATGAGTGAAAATTACTAACGCAGCTCAGCGTATTTTCTCTCTCCAGTGTCCTTTTATAATCCCTGTGTGCGTTATCGCGAGAGTAGGCCATCGACACTGCTTACGGTGCGTGCACGGACATCCCGAATTGGGTGTTGTGGCTGACGTTGCTCTCCTTGGCGGCGTCGAAGATGGGCTTCATGTAGGCGTTGGTGAAGCTGCCCATGAATGTGTCCTCCGGGCGCAGGAGCAGCGAGTCGTAAAAGATGATGTCGCACTCGCCGGCCAAAGGCAAGGCCAGGCCGGAGTGCAGGTAGCTCACCGTGCACACGGTAGTGTAGCGAGGTATGCCCGGGCCTGTCGGGTGAAAGTAGTGGAAATTGTGATTAGAAGACGAGAGCGACGCATAGATGTACAAACAAGACCAGCGCGACTACTAACTACATGTACTAGGCCTGTCAAGTCGGCCTAGATACTGCACACCATACCTCAAAGCTATGCGCAGAACCACATAACAGGTGGAAAAGCAGAAAGGAGACCGATCAATGGTATTCTCGTTCACGGATTTCTTTTTATCGGCCTTGTTATTGTAGACTACTTGTTGAGCAACGTTTGTGGGGACGAAACATTTACATTGCATCTACGCCGGGTCGTTATGTGTTATGGTTGTGCCCCTCCCTCCCTCCCCCCCTGAAAAGAAAATAAGGAGGCCCGTACAATTTTCGTTCGAAGCTTGTGCTGCGACTGCAGGTGACCTGCAGAAAGCACTTCTTTTACTGATACAGCAGTTACATGGATACTCCAGGCGCATTTCTAGGGTCGCCGTCGCCGTGATGTTCCGTATAAGGTCGAAGGGCAATAAATAACATCGTGGCTGCGCGCCGCATGTTGTATGTGCGAGTAAAAGCGTGCGAGGGTGAGCCGATGATGGATACTCAATCATGAGCGCAAAGGAGGAAAGCTGGGACAAAGCGCGCCATCTTCCCTTGCGCAGACGGCACGGGGTTAGGTGAGGGAGGGGTCGTTCTACTCCAGCGGCTACTGCGTATGGCGCGGCCGCGCGGGCGCCATCTTGAAATCTATCTGCGACGGGGACAGAGTTCGCCGTGCGCTGTACTTTCACCGCTTCGTTCGCGTTGAAGGGAGAGGCCGCACGAAGGTCAATTCCATCGCTGCTGCTGCCGCACTCCCTCACTCCGGCACTTTGTCAGCGAGTTACCACGGTCGACGAGTGAGATGTGTTCATTTATATTATTTATTTAACCATGCTGCAGGCCAATTCTTTGGCCCTGGCAGGAGGGGCATTTTCGGAATGACAAAAAATAAATAACAGCAATAAATTCGCAAACAGCAAAAGCGGCAAAAGCAACAGCGCTAACACAATGAAGAAGCAATTTTCAACAAAACAAAAAGAACGAAAACAGACAGAACAGAACTAAACCAACAGCAAATACGTACATTTATACAATTGCAAGTATCTGTTGCTCACAAAAGAAACGTTCCAGTTCTGCCGAAAAGTCTTCGGTCTTGATAACACTTCGCGGCAACTCACTCCACTCTTTAACTGTTCGAGGGAAAAAACTGTATTTGTAGAAATTAGTTTTCGCAAAAGTAGGTCTCAGTGAATGTTCCGCTGTGTGCCTTGTTTTCCTAGTAGCAGCAGGTTGAACATAACTTGATTCAGATAGGGCGATTTTTCCGGACATAAAATTGTGAAGTAACGAAAGTCGGTCTATTTTTCTACGTATCTCCAATGTTGTAATGTTATTACGCTTCATCAGAGACGATGGTGAATCCGTCCTTCTATATTTTCCGAATATCAACCCTACAGCCTTTCCTTGAACACCTTCAAGTTTTATTATATCTTTTTTAACATATGGCTGTCACAGCGCAGACGCGTACTCTAACTTCGACCTAACACATGCGTTATAAGCTAGAAGCCGAACACTTACAGGCCCATTTCTAAGTTTCCTCTTAAGAAAACACAGCTTTTGAAAAGCTGACGCACAGATGACTGGAATGTGCACACCCCATGAAAGATCACTGGTAAGAGTTACCCCTAGGTACTTATATTTATCAACCTCCTTTATACTGCTGCCGTTAATGTGGTAAGTGAAGGTACTCGGACATTTTTTCCTTGCTACACGTAGAAGTTTTTTCCCTATTCAGTTCCATGCCCTGGTTCTCGCACTAGTCGTGAATTACCAGAACCGTTGCTTGTAAAGAGACGTGGTAAAGAGGCATTCGAGATTGTTTTAAAAACCACTCAATCATCAGCACATAATCAGATTTAGACATACTTTGGTATTACCTCCGTTAAATCATTTATATAAATTAAGAACAACAATGGCCCTAACACACTCCCCTGTGGAACCCCCGAGGTAACTGGCAGCACACTGCAAGAAAAATTCTGCACTTGTACAAACTGTTGCCTATGATTAAGGCACGCGGAAGTCCACTTGACAACAAAGAGTGGAAGTCCAATGCTCTCCAACCTAAACAATTATTTATCATGCGGTACCTTGTCAAATGCCTTGCAAAAGTCCATAAACAATACATCTACTTGGCCAGTCATGTCAAGAACACCAAACAAATTATGCAATGTCGATACCAGCTGTGTAACTGTAGACATGCCCTTTCTAAACCCGTGCTGATGAACCGATAAAACTTTATGTTCGGAGAAGAAGCCTTGTATTTGCTTAGCAATCACATGCTCTAACATCTCACAGCATTGACTGGTCATTCAAACAGGGCGGTAGTTAGAAGGCAGAAGACGGCTGCCCTTTTTGTGTATGGGAACTGCTCGCACCAGACGCCAATCATCAGGTATTTCGCCCATTTTCAGTGAAAAGTAAGAGCTCTGCTAGGTACCAAGAAATTTGCAGAAATTTGTTCGGCATATCGCCTCAAAAATAGGTTCGGCATACCGTCCGGTCCAGTAGCTTTACGCGTATCAACGTTTAAAATCAACGCCAAAACCCCTTCACGCGTTACCCGAATGTCCTGCGGGAGGTCTGATGCGGTGGTTCGTGGCTCATGTTCTTCATACTCAGAAAATACACTTTGAAAGTACTCGTTAGAGGTCTCAGCTATGCTAGAAGGACCTGTCTGAATGACACCATCGACATTCAATTTGGACAGTTCAACTTTTGTGTTCCCTAAGTAGCGCCAGAACTAAAGGATCGTTTTTAATGAACTCTGAAAAGCTGTTGTTGAAAAAAAAATTCCTAGCTTGCCTAAATTTCCATAACAAATCGTCTTTTAGATGCCTGAACTGCTCGTATTCTGTTTTACGTTTCTTCCTCCATCATTTTATTTTTCTTTTACTCTGAATTATTTCACTGGTGATCCATAGATTTAATCTACGCTGACGGAACGCTTTCAGTGGCACAAAGTTTTCGATACAGTGGTGAATACCATTACGAATTCGCTTCCATGCTGCCTCTATATTACTTATAGGACCGCATAGATGAGTATCAAAATAGTCTATTATGGCCACATCATCCGCCCAGGCAAAGTCCTTCATAACTTTTATCACAGAAGCATTTTTGTGCCTATGAGTGTCTTTAATCCATGAGTGGAAAATTAATTTGTGATCTGAAATACCCTCCTCAACTAGCAGAGTACCTCCGCCGAAAATGTCACTGATAAATAAAAGATCTAGGACTGCATTTCCTCTTGTATTTACTTTCACGACTTGTTCGAGCTTAAGGGAAAGCATAAAGTCCAATATGGTGTCTATATGTTTGCTTGTGCGAGCATGACACCATGCTTGTTTAGTTAGCAAGCGAGTGTTTACAAGTTTAAACATTCGATAAACCTACTATCCTTACTTCGTATAGCTCTCCGATAATTTTCTATCGCAATCAATGATACGCCTTTCGGGCGAAACTGGTACTTTCTTTAGTACGTAAATAATTTTCACACCGTCAAGGGTGCTAAGCTATCACCTTAAATCTCCCCCTTAATAACATAAATTTAGCTTGCACTAATAAGTACTAAACTTAATCCATTTATTCCACCATTATCCAATTTAATCCATCTTGATCTAATTTGTACCAACCTTAATCCACCCTAATTCAACTGAAACCACCCTAATCCAGTTTAATCCAGTTTTGAGAGTGGGTCACGGCATCCGTCAGTGGTTGTTCACCGTAGGATCTCGCTGTACAACCGACCCGCCGCCGTAGCTTAGCGGCTGTGGTTTGGCACGTAAAACCCCAGAATTCAATTCCCAGTGCGACCCGCCCCAGGTCCAGTGCCGTGGACGTGACGTCATCACTTGGTCACGTGGGTTTTGGTACCGTCAGAGGGTAACAACGGACGCCGGATTTTCCACTTCATGGGGCATATAATCGTTTCGCATTGAAAATAATTGTACACGACACCAAGCTCAAAATACACCAGCGAAGTAAACCTACGCCTGTTGAAAACTGCGTTTAAATTCTTACCACCTAGTGCACACCAGGATTTCGGACACGAGATCTCTAATAGATCAAATTTTCATGATGGAAATTTCTAATTTACATGAGAGGCAACACTGATTGTCCGGTCGGAAAAGAACATGGTTAAAATATGTTACGAAATGTTCAGTTTTACTTACGTTCCGTCGTGGTCACTGCTTCAGGCGGCGTCGTCGGTGGTGGTGTGGTCATTGGTTGTGGCGGAGGCTTTGTCGCCTTGGGTTGTGTGGTTGGCGGCGGAGGCTTTGTCGCCTTGGGAGGTGGTGTTGGCGGCGGAGGCTTCGTCGCCTTGGGTGGTGACGGTTTCGGCGGCGGAGGCTTTGTCGCCTTGGGAGGTGATGCTGGTGGTGGAAGCTTTGTTGCCTTGGGAGGTGGCGTTGGTGGCAGAGGCTTTGTCGCCTTGGGAGGTGGTGTTGGCGGCGGAGGCTTCGTCGCCTTGGGTGGTGACGGTGTTGGCGGCGGAGGCTGCGTCACCTCCGGTGGTGGCGGTATTGGCGGCGGAGGCTCTGTCGCCTTGGGAGGTGACGTTGGCGGCGGAGGCTTCGTCGCCCTGCCAGGTGGCGTTGGCGGCGGAGGCTTCGTCGCCCTGCCAGGTGGCGTTGGCCGCGGAGGCTTCGTCGCCCTGGGAGGTGGTGTAGGATGCGTCCCCTCCGGTGGCGGCGGTATTGGCGGCGGAGGCTCTGTCGCCTCGGGAGGTGGTGTTGGCGGTGGAAGCTTCGTCGCCTTGGGAGGTGGCGTTGGTGGCGGAGGCTTTGTCGCCCTGCCAGGTGGTGTTGGCGGCTGAGGCTTCGTCGCGCTGGGAGGTGGCTTCGGAGGCGGAGGCTTTGTCGCCCTGGGAGGTGGCGTTGGAGGCGGAGGTCTCGTCTCCCTGCCAGGTGGCGTTGCCGGCGGAGGCTTCGTCACCCTGCCAGGTGGCGTTGCCGGCGGAGGCTTCGTCGCCCTGCCAGGTGGCTTTGGCGGCGGAGGCTTCGTCGCCCTGCCAGGTGGCGTTGGTGGCAGCTTCGTTCCCCTGCCAGGTGGCGTTGGCGGTGGCGGGTTCGACGCCCTGCCAGGCGGCGTTGGCGGCTTCGTCGCCCTGCCAGGTGGCGTTGGCGGGTGAGGCTTCGTCGCCCTGCCAGGTGGCGTTGGCGGCGGCGGCTTCGTCGCCCTGCCAGGTGGCGTTGGCGGCAGCTTCGTTCCCCTGCCAGGTGGCATTGGCGGCGGAAGCTTTGTCCCCCTGCCAGGTGGCGTTGGCAGCGGAGACTTCGTCCCCCTGCCAGGTGGCGTTGGCGGCGGAGGCTTCGTCGCCCTGCCAGGTGGCGTTGGCGGCGGAGGCTTCGTCCCCCTGCCAGGTGGCGGAGGCTTCGTCCCTCTGCCAGGTGGCGGAGGCTTTGTCCCCTTGCCAGGTGGCGGAGGCTTCGTCCCCCTGCCAGGTGGCGGAGGCTTCGTCGCCCTGCCAGGTGGCGTTGGCAGCGCAGACTTCGTCCCCCTGCCAGGTGGCGTTGGCGGCGGCGGCTTCGTCGCCCTGCCAGGTGGCGTTGGCTGTGGAGCCTTCGTCGCCGTGCCATGTGGCATTGGCGGGTGAGGCTTCGTCCCCCTGCCAGGTGGCGTTGGCGGTGGCGACTTCGTCGCCCTGCCAGGTGGCGTTGGCGGCAGCTTCGTCACCCTGCCAGGTGGCATTGGTGGCAGAGGCTTCGTCCCCCTGCCAGCTGGCATTGGCGGCGGAGGCTTCGTCCCCCTGCCAGGTGGCGTTGGCAGCGGAGACTTCGTCCCCCTGCCAGGTGGCGTTGGCGGCGGAGGCTTCGTCCCCCTGCCAGGTGGCGGAGGCTTCGTCCCTCTGCCAGATGGCGGAGGCTTCGTCCCTCTGCCAGGTGGCGGAGGCTTTGTCCCCTTGCCAGGTGGCGGAGGCTTTGTCCCCTTGCCAGGTGGCGGAGGCTTCGTCCCCCTGCCAGGTGGCGTTGGCAGCGCAGACTTCGTCCCCCTGCCAGGTGGCGTTGGCAGCGCAGACTTCGTCCCCCTGCCAGGTGGCGTTGGCAGCGCAGACTTCGTCCCCCTGCCAGGTGGCGTTCGCGGCGGAGACTTCGTCCCCCTGCCAGGTGGCGTAGGCTTCGTCCCACTGCCAGGTGGTGGAGGGTTCGTCCCCCTGCCAGGTGGCGGAGGCTTCGTCCCCCTGCCAGGTGGCGGAGACTTCGTCCCCCTGCCAGGTGGCGTTGGCGGCTGCTTCGTCCCCCTGCCAGGTGGCGTTGGCGGCGGAGGCCTTGTCGCCTCGGCTGCTGGTATTCGCGACGGAGGCTTCGTTGCCTCGGGAGGCTGCGCTGGTGGCGTCAGCTGCGGAGGTGTTTTAGCTTTTGTTGTCGTAGTCGCCTGTTTTGGAGCAGCGCTCCTCCCACTGGAAATATGGGTCTTTTGGGGGTAATCCCTGTAATTGGTGTCGTTGTCTTAAAGAAATCGGGCTCTCTCGACAAACCGATATCGCTTATGGCTGACTCTGGAGTCTTACGAGCCGTCCGTGCCGTAGGGTGGAGACGCGGTTTTGTTGGCGCGTGCCGGCTAGCAGTGGTCTGCATTTCCAACAGGAAACATTCGTTGGGGTTTCCGTTATTACGAAACAACATAGGCGAATGATGAAAAGAAAGGAATGTTTCCTTAGCCGTCTTCAGTTAGAATGTCACTAACAAAAGGTAAATTTCACATTACCTGAATTTTATCGACAAAAGGCCGGTAAAATAATTCTTTTACAACTAATCCAATGGTTTTCTCATATATTGCCAAGAACTCAAGGTGTTATCAGCAGCGTGGGGTTCTTCAGGCTTCACAATTCGGAGTATTCAATTAGAAATATGGTCACAGATTACTTGAAGACCTCTGTTACGCCAGCCGAGACGGATGATACTCATGAGGCAGCAGGTTACAAAAATACAGCACAGATGTCTAACTTCTGCATGACGCGTTGTACGTATATTTGCGAAATATCAAACAGGGCTATATTTTCCGGCGCCACAAAGTTGGTGAGTGACGTTGTCAGCAGTGCTGGCGCTCACATTTTATTTATTTATTTATTTGTTTATTTATTTAAAATACCTCACAGGTCCATTTAAGGGCATTGGGTAAAGGGGGATACAAAATAAGTATTTCAACAGGAGTAAACAATACAAATACCAATACAGGCAGTCACAAGATAAGTAAAGCAAAGTTCAAAAATGTTTGTCTAGGCTAAGCTTTAGACGGCGTAAACGCAGTAATATACTCATACACACAAAAAGTACAAAAATACTAGTGTGAAAAACAGGGAAGGAAAGCAGGTCAATAACATCCTTATGCAATGTTTCTACAGAAAGCTTTGCAATTCTTCGCGAAGGGCATCACGATATGTTAAGCACGCAATGTTATCAGGAAGACTGTTCCATATGTTTATCGCACGTGGCAGTGCTGATGCGTTAACTGACAGGGCAAATGTGTTGTTTTTTACCGTCTCCTGCGAAGCATTGGTTCCTAGAGGAGTTATTGGATCAGAGGGGGGTTAAATACGCTTCAGCTACAGTGAACTTGCAGTGCCCGTGATTTTATTGCAGCCGTCCTTTTTTCGATCGATTTCTTTATATAGACAACGTAAAGAGTGCGTAACGTTGGACAACATTGTCCCTGAGGACAAGAAAACAGCATTTAACGACAGTTAAAACAAAAGCCTATTCTGTCCCCGTTCTTGCGATCCACGGGCACGCGACACATAGCTCACGTGCCACGAGCACGTGACAACAGTTCGGACCTCGTACGGACTCGTGTGAGCACGGAATATGATCTCCAGGGGGGTTCGAATTTGGAAGCATCCGAATCAAATCAAATATTCGGGAAAAATGTCCCCTGAGTATTGATTCAAATATCGAACATTTCCCAATTTCGAAACACATTAGGTAGTTTACATAAATTATAAAAATGTAAAGTTACTTGATATATGCACGTTATGCCTTCCGCAACTGAGCGTCCGGTCAACTGAGGAGCTGGTGTATGAGAACCAACCGGACTCGGTTATTCGGCGCACCGATACAGTGGAAGTAATACAACGAAGGAATAACACGTTACAAGATTCACCTAAGGTGTTGCGCTTTTTGAAAGTGGTAAGTGCGATGTTACACCAGTGTAACTTGTGTACAATGGTGTACGTGTGCTAGACTGCTAAATAATAAACTGCTTTGCGGGAAGCGAAAGGGCCGATTCGTATACAGGGGGTCCCACGTCATTTGAGCCAACACAAAAAATATGCGAATGCCGCGTTACTGCACAAAACCAAGGTAATGTTGTTTCCCGTGGCTTGGAGATAATTTTTTTCATCCCGCCTAATCAGATAAATAATCTTAATTAATGAACTTATCATATATAATTAGGTGAAAACTGTCAACGAGAGAATTGTAGAGCAACATGAAAAACTCCCGATACGGCTTTCTGTTGCTCGATACATGCTACGTAAAAGTGGTTTCCCGAGCGTGAAGGCTGCCTGCGGAAGGAAAAAAGATCTATCTCCAAGCGACGGCAAACATTACCTTGGTTCTGTCCAGTTACGTTGCATTTACGCATTTTTAATATTTGGCTCAGATTACGTGGGACACCCTGCGTATGCTACCTGAAAGCGACACATTCCTAATGAATGGCGGGAAATAAGCTAGCACATCTTATCTGGTCTGTGCGTTCGCTCAGGAACTGGTGTTTCCGCGCTTTCAACAGCGGCTCGGCTTGTGCAGAATCCTTCGAAGCAGTTATTACTTGCATAGGGCTCTCTCCTTGGAGGATACAATATTTGCCAACATGCCTTATATTGAGGCAGAGACGACTGTTTGACAAGTTGGTCAATTCTCTAATTGAGTGTCAACGAAACAGCAAAAACTTTTCAATGTCTATTCAAAATTTCGAATATTAGCACGCCACTTTATCTTCAAAGAAGCAACACAAGTGTCTTGTCACCACAAGCGACTACAAGACAAGGTGGAACGGCGCAAGAAACGACTAGAGGCCTTTTGAAGGTAGTGGAAAGGGTATTGAGGATTGCGTAGTAATATTTTAATACCCCTAATTATATCGCTACTTCGAATTGAATCGTGGCAGAGGCGGTAATCAGGCAGGGCGTTAGTGAGCCTTCTCGAAGGTCGTAATTGTCTTCGTGTAAACTTCTGCCCATTCAAACCACTATAAAAGATCGCATTTGTAGTGCTAGAAACTAGGGCACTCTGGTTCTTCCAAAGAATGCAGTGTAAGCAATGACTACAGCTAGGGCCCTCTTACGGGTGAAGTCACTGTCAACTGACGCTGCATTCCGTGCATTTGAGCCCGTTCGGGTTTAGGATAATATGTAATATGTATGTACGTATGTTAGTCATAATCAGCATGTGACATGTACGCCACTCTGCATGCGTTCAAAATACGTATTCGTCATGCCCCACTCTCTATGGTCACGGGGTGCATTCCGTCGCCACTCCGATTGTGCCCCTTTTTTATCGTTTTAATCTGATATTCGATGTCTATAATAACAGTATGGCTTGAATTCTAGATGCAAAGTCGTGATGAGTAGTTTGTACTAGCAATTGCGCATTAGCATGATGACTATGGGATGGTTATTGACATTACACTTTGAAATGTGGCGGGGACATAGTCTTTAGCCTGCTTGATTTAATCAGGTTTTACTACATCTGTCGCTATCTAGCCTTTTGCTGATTTGACCTCGATATTAACTTTCATGTTTAAAACCTCTCACAAATGCAAGGGTACGTGCTGCTTTTTAGAGAACACCTCTCACGCCAACGCATTAGCGAGCTGCGCCATGAATGTACTGGGCTATGTGCCGCTCTTCAATCAAGCTGTCGGCAACTTGGGTAAATGGGTATGGGCCACCTATTGTGCGGCTATCGAGGCAACAATTTTCAGCATTCCCGGACACTGGCGCGCCATGCCTCTCGTCTCGGAGGCGACACGCGGACTTCTCGACAGGGCCACTAGATGGAGCAGCGTGTCCAGAAGGAAGCGCGATGGAGGCGTGCGGTTGGCGTCTGACGCATTTGTCAGCGTTCGCACGCACCTGTGCGCCATGCACTTCGGAGTCCACGTGCATGCTTTGCGGTGGTGGCGCTAGATGGCACTGATGGGCAAGCGCGAAAGAAGGTATCGCGCGGTAGCACATGCCTCATACGTAACTCGTTTAGACAGTGGTAAGACGTTGTGTCGTTTGATCCAATGCTAAACGCATTACCTTCCACTGTCATCGTGAGATTGGTTCCGCAGCCTATTTTTTTTTGTAAGGGGTTACAAGGTACAGAGAATGCAAATTACTCTAAATTCCTGTGAAGCGAGCAAAGACAACAACCATCTCTTCAAAACGTAACCAAAGTGTAAAATGCATGTTTCGGGTACGTGACATCGCTCGCAGTGGGGCACTGTCGCAGCTATACATTGCTTTATCTTAGCTGCAGATAAACCAGAAAAAAAATTGAGGAGAGTTTGCTTTTATACATGATCCATGAATATGTATTTATTCCATACTATTCTTGTTAGTGACTATATTAGTGTTTTCTGTGCAACAGGCGTCACAGTTCGTGGAACAAGTTATTTGGTACGCGGTTTGCATCTCTCTGTGTTAATGTCTCTCGGAAGATGATGCCGTATCGAAAGTGCAGCGCATTTATGAATGTACGTACAATCGACCGCAAAAGTTTGCTGTCCTCGCGAGACAGAGAGAGAGAGAGAGAGATAGCGCGATAGAAGAAGCGACCATGCAGTTTTTAGTTCCAATTCCCTTTAAAACAGAGAAAGCTTCAAGTAAGGGTCAGATTTTCCGCGTGATAGTTGACAGTAACTACACGTGGGCTCTAATAAACTGGTGCGTAGCTGGCCGACTCCAGCGGTCTGCAAAGCAACGCAGAAAAAGCATCTCCATCTGTACAGACTGCATTTAGCTGCAGTTGGATCTCGCAAACATGGATTTGCATCTGCACATACGCTGCAGTGGCCTGCAGTTTCATGTCGTACGCACGTGCCAGCATCTTTGCATATTACATTTGCCTGCAGTTTCATTTCGCACACATGGAGACAATCTCCACACTGTGCAGTTGTGTACCGTTGCATCTCAAAAACTTGGATCTGCATCTTTACATACGGCAGTTGCACCTCACACATACGGATCTGTATCTGCACAGACTAAGCAGTTGCGTACTGTTGCATTTCACACACACGGATATGAATGTGCAAACAATGCAGTTGCCTACAGTTTCATCTTAGACATACGTATCACACGCACGCGCACACACGCGCACACACGCACGCACAGGCACACACACACTGATCTGTGAACAATGCAGCTGCGTGTAGTTGCATCTTACACGGCATATAGCACACACGGATTTGCATCTGCGCACAATGTGCGGTGCATGCAGCCGCGCTAGCGTAGTTGGCGAGACGCAGTACAAAACTACATGACTCGCACTCCAAGATTTGGACGACATGGCCACTAGCGCCCGCTATGCGGGATTTACGCTCACCCGTGGGGTGGAACGTCGAGTACCGGGGCCAGGTTTCCCGTACTCCACCGTGCTCTCGGTTGTGCCCAAGTCGTCCTCGTCATCATCGTCTGCGTGCCATGACAAGATGTATACGAGTCAGTCACAGCATGTAAAAACATACAGCCCTAAACGACACTGGGTTACACCATGCGCCACTTAGTCTCGCGTATTTGCAAATGCTCAGTTACTCGATAGCATTGAAAAAAGGCAATAAGGAAAGTTTAGTCACCATGTTGAAAAATGGAGAGAGAGATAAGATAACGGAGAGAAAGGCTGGGAGGTTAACCAGAGATAGTTCCGGTTGGCTCCCCTGCGCAGGGGGAAGAGTTTAGGGGTATAAAAAGAGAAACAGAGTGGAAGGGGAAGATAGAAAGAAAGAGAGACAAGCACGAACAAAGCGCGTACACTACAGAGCGCTGGGGGCGGCGGTCTCAGTCTGCCGTGAAGCCCCGTAGACCACAGGAACCTTAAAAACGCGAGTAAGGCCTTCAACGCGGATGTTCTTTCGGATCATTGGCCTAAAGCTTTTAGTTCTGATAGTGGACGATTGTCCAACTGGCCCAGTACTCTCCACATCACTTGTCTCTGAGCGCTATATCGCGGGGAGACACAGTAATATGTGCGAGCGCCTCGTCGATGTTGCATGTGCCGCAAGTGGGGCTGTTGGCCATTCCTATGAGGAGAGCATATGAGTTCGTAAAGGCAACGCCTAGCCACAGACGGTAGAGCATGGTCTGTTCACGTCGTGGTAATCCAGGCGGGAGGTGCATCCATACGTCCGGAGACAACGAACGCAACCGACGCATGGTGAAAACATTTGAGTCCCACAGGGGAAAAGTGCGGTCGCGGGACATCAATCGCAGCCCAGCCGCAGCGTCTGTTCGCGAAAGCGGAATGAAGACTCGTCGACCACTTTCATGTGCAGATCAGGCGGCTTCGTCGGCGTCGTCATTCCCGCTGATCTTACAATGTCCTGGAAGCCACTGAAAGATTATGTTGTGTCCTTTCACATGGCTTTGATGATATATGTGCCAAATTTCTTAGGCCAGTTGTTCATTGGGTCCGTAGCGCATTGGGCTTCGTATCCACTGAAGGGCTGCCTTGGAGTCACTAAAGGCTGTCGAATGTTGCGGTGGCTTCTGCTTAAAGAAATCAAGTGCAGCACGAAGCGCCGCGAGTTCTGCACCCGTCGACGTGGTCACACATGAAGTTCTTAATTTGATTTGATTACTTGTGAAGCTTATGCTGTACCCTTGGGGTACCAAGAGTGCCGTATTTTATGAGCCCAGTAAACTCGGTTTTACCGCCAATATTGTGTTTGGTAAATGAAAAGTACTGTTTTAGTGCTTTTATTTCTCGCATATTTAGCCCTCCGACACGCTCGCCTGCCTTCCAAATTGTCCTCTTCAGAAGCTTCTCTCTAAACTCCCGCCTGCTTTTCAACTGCGCCTACGTAGGGGCTGTGTTTTGTATACGTTTCCCCAACGCGTTCTGAAGTCGCCGCTCCTCGTCACTGAGAAGTTTGTTAGGGCGCGCCAGTCAGGCAATGGGAATCAAGGCTAGTACATGGTTTTATCTGATCTTCGTACTTCTGGCTGGAGACGTTCTTATGGCTTTGTTCATTACGCTTTGTCTGCCTTCATTGTCCTACATTTCAAAGCATCCTATAATTGGATAAATACAGAAGACACTGGGAACACACACAATCACTACTAATTGCAGCGATTCAACCTCCCGAGGTGGCTGAATTGAAACGCGTTCGCTTGCGCACGGGAAATTCATAAGGGCGTTCTACGGTGTTTGTCGATGCATGCGTCCGTGGCGCAATGGGCAATAAAGAAAATAAGGCATAGCATGGTTAGCCTTGGTTAATATTGATTGAAAGTCCAGGTTAGTCTGGTAGTCTAGCTATGTTGCGGCGTTTAGCCAGTCGTTCGGCGCGCTGTTCGTTTTCTGGGTGGGCGATTCGTTTCCTCTTCATCTCGTTCCAATGTCGATTTCGGGCCTCCTCCTGCTTATCAGAATTGTTGCCGTCCATACTGCCGCCTCAACTGTGGTTGCAGTGCACGCGAGCTCTCCTTTTCAATCCTCCGACATGTTATCAGGCATGCGACGCAGCTGGCGAGGCGAGCGCAACGACGAGGAGCGCGGTGTGACGTCATACCAAACGGCGACGGTAAAAAGGCGCAGCGCTGCGCAGCGGCCGAACACCTGTGGCTCGGTGCTACTAATGGCGCATGTGCAGTAGTGACTAGGGAGAGAGAGAGAAATATCCGCGGCGAGGCGCGCGTTGTGACATCATGTGCCTCCTCGGAGCACCGCCACGGTGAAATCGCAATCTCGCGGCCAGTAAAGCTTTCGCTTTAAAAAGAAGCGTCCGTGGCGTAATGGCTTCAATGTCGACAGTTCTAGATGTCCTGTGTTCGAAGCCTGTCGTTCGATTATTATAATGATGTTTATATGTTGTTAACACAATACGTTGCTCAAAATGACAAGGTTACGAAGCCGCTTGAAACCAGAAGGCCAAAGTTTAGGTAAAGCTATTTATTAACCATCATTTCCATGCTGGTTGAACCACCACGCTTACAGCTCCCGTAGACGGAACCTTTAGAAATTATTCTATGAAACTATATCTATGGTTTGGGCTTCGTGTGGATTTGCGTCTGCACCTGGCGAATTTCTGACATATTGTCGCGCGCGAAGTTTGTGCGGCCTACAAGTAGGTGGCAGTAAGCGTACAAAAGTTTCTGCACTCGTAGAAATTCGTCTATTCAAGCCTAGATGGCGCTGCGAATGTTTTGGGACACGAAACAGAAAGACGAAGGTAACGGAGCAGAAAATGGGGACCCCAGGCAATCTAGCCAAGGAATGCTACGCGTTAAATCGAGAATTCTCATGAAGCTCGTTTGAAACCCTTTCGAAACAGTGTTGAGCACGGCAACGCCACTTGGCTAAAGAAGACACTGCCAAAGAGTGTTTTTTCTATATATATTACTATATATCAGGTGATCCTCAAAATATGGCAAGCCATGACATATTTCATGCCACTGAACTTGCTTCCTGCATTAGTACCGTAGCTTTCGTAGCCTTCTCTGTAAGTTATGATTTGGACACCAGCTGTATTACCTGGACGGAAATGTGGCGCCACCGTCTATGCGAGCTTACTCGATGTAAAAAAAAAGTAAACGCGATGTGTGCGTTGCTTCGATCACCTCATTTTGACAGTGTTTTACAATTCACTACAACAGCCTGGTGGACATCTCGACAAAGAAACAATGTGAAAGTTGGAGGTGATTATTCAAACAATTGGATGTCAGTGACATAAATAGTTAGGGGCGCTTTTTGAACAAGACTCTCAACAACATGTCCTTAGTTCTATGCCCCCCCCCCTCTTTTTCTTTTTTTTTTATGTCGGTGCATGATAGCAGGGACGCTTGCAAACGCACTGTTTCGTGTTTAGCTTTCCAGCAAGACACGGTCTTCAAGGTACGGTGGGGTTCGAGCAGAAAGCTTCGCTTTAAAACGTCGTCGCAGGCGCTGCAAATAACCGCATTCGAGCAAGTTTGCAAGAATCGTGAGCAAGGATATATCATTACCGAACAAGTTGGTGACCACGTATATGCTGCACAGTAGCGCAAGTATGGCCAACACAATGCAGCACGTGACGATGAGGGCGAGGAAGAGCCTGTCGTCCCTGAACAAGTGCACAAACAGAGAAACGCAAACATTCACCGGCGATTTAGCGGTAACTTATGCGTTAGCATTACGTCTCGCACCTCTTTGAGGTTCGAGGTTCGGCACCCTTAATACGGAACGACACACACCCTGCCTCTGCGAGGAGCGAAGCGCAGCTCGCCATATTTATATAAAGAATGGTCTGTGGCAGCCAGCACAATTACAACCCTTGTGCTAAATTACTCGATGAGGCTGCCATTACTTCTATGATAAATTAAAGAGCGGAGCTGATTACGATAATTGCACTAACCAAAGTTTGAATTATTTACTTTGACGCACATATTTAAATCTACCAATTGCAGCTAGTGAGGTCGCAAGGCATATCGACTTGGAACGAATTCTGAGGATATGGCACCGGTTTCGAGATATGAATCGTCATATTGCGGCAAAATGCACTGTTGTTCAGCTTAGTTTTTAAAGAGAACGTTGTTTTGCGCATTGAATCTAAGCAGTAACTGGAACGCCAATGCATTTTGTCTGACACTTGAAAAATTAATATATCGAAACTGGTGCAGTCCTGAGAATTCGTTCTAAGTGGGTGTTACGTGTTGCGAAGTCACCGGCCAGAATTCGTAAATATATGTATGTGCCGGCAAAACGACGAAAATACACGCTAATGAGTGTAATCACAATGCAGAGCTCAGAGTGGTGTAGCGGGGCAGTAAAAGAGGAAGGGAGTGAAATGGCAAAGAATTATTTGCCAAAGAAGCGACAAGGTGCCGGGCAGCTTTCACCGAGTGTTACATTGTGACTATGCGCTGACAAAAGAAAACAAAAAAGAATGGAAATGTCAATCAAGTACCGCCACTGTACTTGATTCATTACGCACGGGGGCATTTTTCTTTTGCTCGCATTCTGCTATAATCTTTTCAGTCGCTCGTATTGGACCGTAATCGTATATTCGAGGAAATCCCCAATCAGTCTATCGATTCGAATAATTCGTAATAAAGATATTCACTCGACGAACATTTTGAGTATTAGCACACCTGCGATGTAGTGCCGCCTTAAGCTCCTTGCGGAGTTGGGGCACTACGTCATATGAGTGCGCACAGATTATCTATATCTGTATAATAAATTACATGCAACGAATTTAACGAATTTAACGAATGTGAC
The DNA here is from genome assembly GCF_050947875.1 of Dermacentor variabilis. NCBI lineage: Eukaryota > Metazoa > Arthropoda > Arachnida > Ixodida > Ixodidae > Dermacentor > Dermacentor variabilis. The sequence goes on from NC_134577.1 coordinate 45,591,241, forward strand.
CGCCAGTTGTATAAATGACTTGATGGAGCTAATTTTAACAAATAGCTGACTCATTAAAAATGCAAACACCATCTCCTTGTGTTACGTCTGAAGGCATTGCCATAACATTTCAGAAGTCTTACGTGGAAGTTCGCAGAAAATGTCCGGCGTTGCATCTGTGTTCTGTTACACTCTTAGCCTCGTTCCACATATATCCCATATAAGATAGTTGCAAGTTATAACACATAGTTGCGAAAATGTTATTCGCATAGCGGAACCTATGCGAATAGACATTAACGGTGATACGTAGCAAAGGCATGAAGCTCCACCGAAGGGGTAATTTGGTATGGTATGGTATGGTATTCCTTATGCGATGGCGCACACCCACTGTGGGGGATTAGCCAAGATTTGGATGAAATTAGGCTATCTTTATTAAAAACTGAAAATGGTAAAGCTAACTGGAGGAAATGAACAAAAATAAAATGTTTAAGAATTCAAGACAATCTCTTTGTAGTAATTATAAAATCCTCCACGGTTGAGCAAATATCCCTGTGGCACTGTCCAAGAGAAGAGGTTCCTAGAGAAAGGATATTTATAATTGAAAAGCTCAAACCAAGCTGTGTAAATCTTGATTCTAGATCTTTCCTAAAGAAGTGAAACGGCGGCAGAATAAGAAAAAATGCTCTATTGTTTCATCTTCTCCACAGACTGGGCACAGAGGGGAGAGCACCAGACCAGCCCTGTGACGATAGAAGTTTAATTTTGGTATTCGACAACGTAATTGGGTAAAGATGACTTCAGTTTTTCTGGTGTGAAAAGAATTTTTAGGCCAAGGGAATAGGAGGTGTCGATATTCTGAAAAATTTCCTACGGCTGGGTTCAAAAAGTCTTGAGTAATTGTATATCTCCTGAATCTAGTAGTCGTCAGGTAAGCTATTGTAGGAAGTAATGGTAATACAGGGCCACTGAGGGCCGCTCTCGCGAGACTGTCAGCCATTTCGTTCATGACTAATCCTTTATGCCTAGGCACCCAAAGCAATCTAATTAAATTTATGTGGGCAGGCACTAGAAAATGAAATGTACGTAAAAGGTTAGTGACACCATTTGCTGTGAGCGAGAAACATAAGGATAAAGAATCTGTTATAATTACTACCGCCGATTTTGACAAATTTAGTTTGCGTAAGGCTAGGACCACAGCTAGATATTCAGCCAAAAATACGGAATAAAAGTCCGGAATCCTGATTGCAAATGACCAGTTTAGAGCGGGAGAGAAAATGCCAATTCCAGATTTTTCTTCACACTGTGAGGCGTCTGTCGCAATGACCGTACTTATAGATAAACTCAATAAATGGTCCTGTAATAGGCCTTTTAATATATTGTAAGACAGATGTTTTGCATTATTTGGGTAGATGTCATATATAATTTGTAGGTTCTCTCGCACATCACAAATAGGCGGTACCTCCCAGAGACTTACATTTAAGGGATTGATCAATGTTTGTACGAAGACCACCTGTGGTGTATGAAAACGATGCCAGTGTACCCCGAAGAAAAGTGCAGGCTGGGAAATGAATATGTATTTCAATCTTGTAATAGGGGATTCATACAATTTGGTAAGTGGTACTTCTTTTTCTACATGTATGTGCCACTTACATTGTGAAACGTATGACTGGGGCGTGACTAATAAGCTACGTTGGCCTTTCTTTTTCTACAGAAGAAAAAACTGGTTCATGAATCGAACAGAAGAACCAGGCCACGGGCCTCTTTAAAATAATGTCAGAAGCCTTCAACAATTTGAAATGAATTTGAGAGTGGAGACCTTGCACAATGAGAACAAAATGCTTTTGCGGAGGACAATGCGAGACACGTTAAATTGCGCTGTTTTAAGTCGACTGAGTAGAACCAGGAGTAGTGTACACTTGCTACATTTGTTCGCACCAGTCGGGCTACAAAGACTCGAAGACGGCAGTACTTACTGGTCCTTCTCTGCAGGTGAAAACGAAATGCAGTTTTTTTAAAAAGAAGTCATGAGCCATTCCGCTGTATGAATGTGTAAAGAGCAAGGCGCAATATACCAGGACAAAAGAACAACACAAACGACAGGACCGGCGCCTCCTGTCCTTTGTGTCCTTCTTCTGTCCTGGTCTATTGCGCCTTGCTCTTTACACATTCAAGCATGAACCAACTCGCCCAAGCAAGAGTTTTACTTCCGCTGTGTGAAAGCGGATGACCAGCGAAACTGTTTAGCATATACGACACAGAGGTCACACAGAATTTCGAACATAGGTAGGGACTCATTTACCGTGATTTTTATGTACAGGCGCCGACAAAAGTGGTATATACTCCACGCAGATTGCTACTGCAGCGGCGTCGCTCGGCATTCTGGCGAGCTGAAGCACGGAACATTGACACGAGTCAAGCGACATGCTTGCAGATAATAAAGGGCACCCATTGGCTGTCTCGATCCCAGATGCTGCCTGTAGATGGCATTGCGATACAGTTTGCCGTTGCTCCGGCTCCCGCTGCGTGGAGTACCCCACTTCTGTCGGCGCCTGTACATTCGCTTGGACTACGGGACCGCCGCGCCAAGGAGTCGGAGTAAACTAGGCACGAGTGACGTTTCGACGGGAACGCCACCACGGGAGAGCGGAAGGAAAGGAGATACGCAAGCGCTTGGAACGGCGACAAAGAGAGGGCGGTGCGAACGTAGACATGACCGACGCGGGTCAAATGGCCGTCGCTTATCAGCGTAATATCTGACACGGGTTGTATTTGGACTCAAGATATTAAACTTATTTTTGCAAGTTGGCGGAGTGCTTCAAGCCCGCTTCACCTCCGCCGCGGGTCGACCCGGTATTGCACTATCTTCGGGATCGGCCCAGGGTTTTTGGTCTACGGACGCTGGAAACTAGCCACATACAGCTTCGCTGTAAAAATGATTTTTTTGTGTCTTTTGCATGCTAAAAGGACCATTTGACTAAGAGGTAAGACGCACTCGTAGACTCCGGGTTATTTTGTCCACCTAAGGTTCTTTAACGTACAACCAACGCACGTAACGCGAGCGTTGTTGCATTTTGTCCCCATTAAAATGTGGCCGCCGCGGACGAAAAGCGAACGCGCGACCTCGTTCTAAATAAATGTTTGCATAGTGTCACGAGTGGTGCTACACACCGGTAATTACAGAAGACGAGCGCACAGCAAGACAACCATTTATTGAGGCGAACTTGTGCCCCACATAACCAAAAGCAACTAGCCCAATAGCAACATGTGCAAGCATGGACAGCAATCGACAAAGAACGAACACCCCCTATCTGCGGGCAGTATTTAAAGGCTGTGAAGTAACGTGTGAAGTAACGTTTGCGCGAGTGCTCACACGCGTTAACATCCGTCATTCGGACGCCACCGGCACAGATGCAAAGCCCGAAAGGCACGTGGCATTGCTCCCCTCCAAAAAAAGCATCGTCTCGATGTTGAAAATAAGCACTTAGGTAAGTAAGTACACAGTACTAGAGTTCGTGGTGAACACAAAGTAAAGAAAAAACTACGCTAGAAGTTTTCTAACGTGCGTAATACGGCTTCATGCGCACAACATGAACGATTTCAGGCCGTGCGCGCCGTCGCTGAGAGTTCGTCAGCCCGTCAGGAATGACCTCATAGTTCAATGCACCCACACGGCGGACAATCTTGTATGGGCCGAAATAACGTCGAAGAAGCTTCTCGCTGAGGCCTCGTCGGCGAACTGGTGCCCATACCCAAACTTGGTCGCCGGGCGTGTATTCTTGATGGCGGTGTCGAAGGTTGTAGTGCCGGGCGTCAATTGCTTGCTGTCTTACTGTTCGTACTCGAGCGAGCTGCCGGGCCTCTTCGGCGCGCTGCTGAAACGTCGCCACGTCAGGATGTGGGTCACCTTCATTCACATGAGGGAGCATGGCGTCGAGTGTCGTAGTCACTTCCCGGCCGTAAACAAGAGCGAACGGTGTCAACCCAGTTGTCTCCTGAATGGCGGTATTATATGCGAAGGTGACATAAGGGAGTTAGCCGTTCCGTGAGACCATTATGGCCTCATCGTAGTATGGCCTGCATCAGGTCACTACAGAATGCTGTGCCCCTGTCAGTGATAATGACCTCTGGCGCGCCGTGACGCAGGACGATATGAAAAATAAAAAATCTGGCGGCTTCTTCAGCGGTGGCTCTTGAGAGGGCGCACGTTTCTGCGTAGCGCGTCAAGTAATCCGTCGCAACTATAATCCATTTGTTCCCTTCGGTGGACGTCGGAAAAGGCCCAAGAAAGTCCAATCCAACGTGCTGGAACGGTTTTCTCGAGGGTTTGATCGGTTGCAGGAATCCGGCAGGTTTCGTTAGGGGAGTCTTGCGGCGTTGACACTCTGCACGTACGGACGTAGTGCTTGACTTCTTCGGCAATACGCGGCCAGTAATAACTTTCTCGAATCCGCGCGGGTGTTCGTGCAGAGCCGAGGTGTCCAGATGTTGCTTCATCATGAGACGCCAGCAAAATTTCTGGACGTAGCGACGATGGTACAACAAGAAGGTAGGCCTTCTTCGTAGGATCGAAGTTCTTTTTGGTTAGGACACCATTTCTCAAGCAGAAAGCTGACACACTGCGCTTGAAGATTTGTGGCACCCTGTCACTTCGTCCTTCAAGGTACTCAATGAGGCCACTAAGTTCAGGGTCGGTCCGCTGTTGCGTGGCGAAATCGGAGGCGGTAACCATGCCAAGAAAGGTAGAGTCGTCGTCTGTACACGGTGGTGGTTGCTCGACGGGGGCTCGGGACAGACAGTCTGCGTCTGAATGCTTTCTTCCGTTCTTGTAGACTACGGAGATATCGAACTCCTGCAGCCGCAAACTCCATCTTGCGAGGCGTCCGGACGGGTCCTTCAGGTTTGCTAACCAGCATAACGCATGGTGATCGGTAACGACAGTAAAAGGTCGGCCGTATACATATGGGCGAAATTTTGATGTTGCCCACACTATTGCCAGACATTCTTTTTCCGTTGTGGAATAGTTTGACTCGGCCTTCGATAAAGAACGACTGGCATAGGCGATGACGTGTTCTCGTCCGTCCTGTCTCTGAACAAGAACGGCGCCGAGCCCGTAACTGCTGGCGTCGGTGTGGATTTCAGTTTCCGCCTTGTCGTCGAAGTGCGCCAAAATGGGTGGCGATTGGAGACGGCGCTGGAGCTCTCGAAACGCTTCTTGTGGTGCATGCCATACAAACGGGACGTCCTCTTTTGTCAGGCGTGTCAAAGGCTCTGCGATACGCGAGAAGTCTTTGACGAAACGTCTGTAGTAGGCGCAAAGTTCGAGAAACCTTCTGACGCCTCTCTTTTCACGGGGCGGTGGAAAGTGTCGCACGGCCGCTGTCTTCTCTGGGTCTGGTAAGATGCCTGCAGAGTTCACAACGTGGCCCAGGAATTTCAGCTGTGCGTAGGCGAAGCGACATTTTTCAGGCTTCAGCGTAAGTCCGGAAGACTTGATAGCATGCAGTACCACCTCTAGCCTGCTAAGGTGTTCGTCGAAGGTAGAAGTGAATACTATCACATCATCAAGATATACCAGACAGGTCTGCCACTTAAGTCCAGCCAATACGGTGTCCATTACCCTTTGGAAGGTTGCAGGGGCAGTACACAGCCCAAATGGCATGACCTTGAACTGGTATAAGCCATCTGGTGTAATGAACGCAGTCTTTTCGCGATCCCTTTCGTCAACCTCTACCTGCCAATAGCCGCTCTTTAGGTCCATGGACGAGAAGTATCTTGCATTGCAAAGGCGATCCAAGGCGTCGTCAATTCGAGGAAGCGGGTAGACGTCCTTTCTCGTGACCTTGTTGAGTCGGCGGTAATCGACACAGAATCTTAGGGTGTTGTCTCTTTTTTTCACGAGCACGACGGGGGAAGCCCAGGGACTTTGAGAGGGTTCGATGACGTCGTCGTGCAGCATTTCTTTTATCTGTTTCCCGATTGCTTCCCGTTCTTTCATGGACACGCGGTACGGCGACTGGTGAATAGGCCGTGTACATTCATCTGTTATTATCCGATGCTTTGTAAGCGTCGTCTGGCGAATCTTGGACGATGTAGCGAAGCAATCCTGGTAGGTATGAAGCAGTTTCTGCAGCCGTTCTTGTCTCGCTTGCGGTAGATCAGGGTTTATATCGAATGAAATGTCAGGAGGTCGAGGTGCGAGTTCGTTTTCGAGCGTGAGGACGTTGCCTATGTCGGGACTGGTCTCGAAGAGCGCCACCGTGGTTCCTTTAGCGAGATGACGGTATTCCGAGCAGAAATTCGTTATCAGTATATTGGCTGTTCCTTCGACCAGGCGGACGATCCCTCTTGCTACTGACAACCCCCGCTCAAACAGCAAACTTGGGTTCGCTTCGACCAATCCCTCCATGCAGCTGCCGTTGTTGGTACCCACTGCGATCAGAGTACTCGACCGGGGTGGCAACGTGATATGTTCATCGAGAATCGCAAGTGAAGCAGATAATGCAGGACTTAAATCGTGCGCGATGGCGTTCTCTGGTGAAAGACTTATGGTCTGTGCCTGTAGATTAATGACCGCACTGTTTGCCGAAAGGAAATCTACGCCCAGAATGACGTCACGGGAGCACTGCTCTAGGACGATGAAAACGGTAGGGTACGTGTGTCCTCGCACCGCTACACGAGCCGTACATCTTCCCTTTGGCGTTACTACGTGACCACCTGCTGTTCGTATCTGTGGGCCGTCCCAAGCAGTAAGAACTTTCCTTAGTTTAGTGGCAAACACTGCGCTCACGACGGAGAAGTCAGCACCGGTGTCAACCAGTGCAAACACATCCCGGTTGTCTATCTTCACTGCTAGGTCTGTGGATTTTGTTGTGGTATTGCACGTGCGTCGGGGTGCGGTGCTGCGGCTTTGCCGGTATTTGCTACTGACGGATCGCTTGGTTTCGTTGCTGGCATGAAGATTATATTGTCGCGTCGTTGACACATTTTGTTCGGGCGGCGCAGGCGTAGTTTCATCCCTAGAATGTTGCGGCGGGGGAGGGTTTTCAGCAGTGCGACTGGCCGCAACCGTGCCTCCACCGCTTGCCGTCCTCAGTTTCCCAAGCCAGGGCTGGGGGACCTTCCCCGCACTGCTTCCGCGTAGCTAGGACAAGGAGAAGTAGAGCGGCGGGATGAGGGTGACGGCGACCTGTAGCGGCTTGTTGAAGAATTCTGCCTTTGTAGGTAGTGTTCTATCTCAAGTGGCCTTTGGCCAGGTTGCGGACGTGGAGCCCCGATAGGGAACCCACGGATGCCGAGGTTCCTGTAGAAGCAGCGACGGTATACATGGCCGGGATCGCCGCAGTGGAAGCATAAAGGACGCTGGTCGGGAGTCCTCCAGACGTCGTACTTTCTCGGGGCTGCCTCTTCGACTCTAGGCGGGCGGTCATTTGGTCGTGAGCGTTGCAACGGCGTGTACGCCGATCTGGTCGGCCGCACTTGGCTTTGCACCGCGGCGGCATACGAAATAACCCGAGGTGGTCGAGGGGTATGTTCCGGTGCTTGGTGCGGCTGAACTAGTGGCCCTGTTCCCAGTGCCTGCTGGAATTCTTGCCTGATAACGTCGCTGAGCGCTGCGACTTGAAGACTGGAGCTAGGGAACATTTTACGAAGTTCCTCTTGTACTACAGCCTTGATTGTGTCGTGAAGGTTGCTCCTGCTCACGGTGTCGAATTCCGTGGGAGACGCACCACAGACCAGAGCAGGACGTCCGTACTGTCTTCTCCGAACGTCGAGTGTTTTTTCCATGGCTGCGGCTTCACTTAAAAATTCAGCGACTGTTTTTGGTGGATTCCGCATAAGCCCAGCGAAAAGCTCTTCTTTCACTCCTCTGATAAGAAAACCAAGCTTCTTTTCTTCCGGCATTTGTGGGTCTGCCCGACCAAAAAGATTCTTCATTTCTTCCACGAAGACGGCCACGCTTTCGTTGGGCAGCTGGAGACGTGTTTGAAGTTGTCGCTCTGCTCTTTCTTTGCGAAGGACACTTGTAAATGTAACAAGAAGGCTTCGCTTGAAGTCTTCCCATGTCCTGAGCTGCGACTCTTGGTTGGTGAACCACGTAGGTGCAGACTCCTCCAGCGCGAAGTAAACGTGCTGCAGCTTCGCGTCGTCGTCCCACTTGTTGTAGCTCGCCACGCGCTCGAACTGTTCGAGCCAGTCTTCAGGATCATCGCAGGGATTTCCACGGAATGTTGGTGGCTCCCGTGGCTGCTGCAACACGACGGCTGTAGGAGTGATGGGCTCGCTCATCTTGAATGTCGTGGCCTGTTTTGCAGGGCGTGTCTTCTCTGGTAGGAAGCCGTACTCAGGGGAGAGCCCAAGATTCCGGCGACTTCTTCGTGGGTCGTCTCCTTCTGGCTGATGCAGACTGGTGTCACGAGTGCCTGAACGAGCGCTGGACATATTCCGCACCTCCACCAGTTGTCACGAGTAGTGCTACACACCGGTAATTACAGAAGACGAGCGCACAGCAAGACAACCATTTATTGAGGCGAACTTGTGCCCCACATAACCAAAAGCAACTAGCCCAATAGCAACATGTGCAAGCATGGACAGCAATCGACAAAGAACGAACACTCCCTATCTGCGGGCAGTATTTAAAGGCTGTGAAGTAACGTGCGTAGAACTATCGCGGGAGATAGCGCGAGTTGCCCTGCCTGATACGATGGACCCATCGTAGATACGACGCTATCGCGGTAGGTTTGCGCGAGTGCTCACACGCGTTAACATCCGTCATTCGGACGCCACCGGCACAGATGCAAAGCTCGAAAGGCACGTGGCAGTAGTATAAAGAAGAAATGAGTTCTGCGTTTTTGTAGCGTTGCGTACGCGTAGTAGAAAAACCAGCGTAACTCCTTACACGGACGGAGACAGAGTTGACACACAATAGCAATAGTGTGTGTCTACTCTGTCTTCGTCCGTGTAAAAATTTGCGCAGTTTTTTTCGGCCATGTATCTATGCCAACTCGCCCAAGTGCAAGCTCTCATGTTGCGTGTGAGAACAGACAGGTGTAAGATTGCGTGATCAGTGATAAGGATACCGTGACATAATGTACCGCGAGACGCCCTGCGCGCATGCGGGTCTTGCTACCCGCGGTGGTAGTGGCGGCCATCGCCGGTTACCGAGACCGTGTAGCAAGATATGGCAGCGCCTAGAGCAGAGACTTAGATCCGAATTCGCGCCTTATTTGTGTTGGCTTTTCATCGTGACAGCAAGAAATAAATGCTAAAACGAGCCACCGCTTATTCTCTTCTCGCGCTGAGCATAAAGTATCAGCAACGCCTTGTCGTTATTATGAAGATTAGCTACTTTTCCTGACGCTGGTGGGCCTAAAGAGAAGGCACCGAACCGGAAAACTGTTTTCATTTCCGCGGAGCAGATAGCGCGTCGACATCAGCGTTAGTGATGCGTCGAATTCTTTCACTGCATCCATAATTTTTTTCATCACTTTAGTACAGTAGGTAATGACTGTATGTTATAGAACGTCGATCTTTCGGCATGTCTTCCATGGTTCTATTATATGTTACTATATGTATACTAGGATACTCTATTGCTGCTTGTAAGCCCGAGACTGCACAACGCTGGCGAGTGAGTGGTAGTAAAAGATCGAAGGTAGCAGTAGAGGGGGGGGGGGGGCGGTGAAACATTTGAAGTGAAGGCAGGCAAGAAAGAGTGACAATTAAAATTGACGAAATGCAGGAACGAGGAAATTACAGATGACCAGGTAGCGCGGATAACATAGCGTTGATAGCAATGACAACTCATAATGAGACAAAAGGGCGACATGAAGGAAACCAAACCAAACTATAGTTCTCGAACGATATCGAGAAATGCGTCCTGAGACAGTTTTCAAAATATCGACAGACATCTAGTTTCATCGGTCGATATTTAAGAAAGTGACAATTCTGCGTAAGCAGACATTGGCGAAAAAAAGTTCGTTTTGAAGGCGTTTATCGTCGGCCGTAGTGAGTCTCAGTGCAGGGAGCACATGATATCGCCAATTTATGCGCACTCAATTTAGATAGTGAAATGAGATTTTGTGCTCTCGGTCTGGACCCGAGGGCTCAAGTGTCGTTGAGGTGGTTTTCGAGCAACCGTTCGGGTCGCGATGTACTTACCAGTTTCTGTAAATGCTGTGAAATAAATAATATCAATCCGGCGATTGTGGCATCAGAGACGATGTGAACGGGAATTTTTTTTTGCTTTAAGCGGCGAAATAGACGTAAATCCTTTGTTGCAGAAGTTATAACGTTCGCCACGAGCGGTACGAGACACGGCGGAGGAGTGAGGTGTCGCTACTCAGCAAAAAGCAAAGCGTTTATAAAAATTTTAGCCAGTAACTAAACGTACTAATACTATAGGAAAAGCATCCATCAGATTCTCTAGTATACGTAAATTTAAGAGTTCTTTCCCGCGCATAAATATTTGACAATTAGAATCAGACATTACACATTCAAACCACTGGCGTACCACCTATTTCTCTAAAGGGCAGGGGCAAACTGCGAGCAATCTGACCCTCTGTCTCTCTCTATCGTTATTAAATTAATACATACATACATAAATACATACATACATACATACATACATACATACATACATACATACATACATACATACATACATACATACATACATACATACATACATACATACATACACAGAGAGAGAGAGAGCCTCGAAATGAGTCTGTTAATTTGTATTTTTTTCCTTGAAATTGTATGAAATGTCAACATGATGCCGCGACCAAAGGCAATGGAGTGCCTGACTGATTTCTCTTACCCCGCGTAGTAGTAGCCAATACTGCACCTCAACCATTGCGTCTCAATGGCGCAAGGGTTGCAGTATTGGGCTTCTGTCTTAAAGGTTCTCAGCTCGAATCCGGCTGCTGGACAGGTTTATTGATTAATTTGTTTAATAAGTAACCGTGTCGCCATTTATTTATTTATTTATTTATTTATTTATTTACAGTGCTTTACAGGAGCCGCGGAGGTAGCATGAAGGTAACAGAAACAGTTGTTAAAAGCAGGAACACAGTGCATTAACTTACAAACTAAAATGTATAACGGCGAAGCCGTGGATATGGTAGCATCGTGTTAGAATACCACACGAAGTGCAAGGTTCGTGGCGGCAGCGGCAGCACGAATGGCGGTAAACGTAAGCCAAATGAGCAAGCACGTGTGGTGTGGCACGTAACAGACAGAAGAACCGATACAACTCGATGACCGCGAGCAGCATCGGCGTTAAGAGCTGCACGGTGCTTGTCGGCGTTGTCGTCCTGCGTCGACCTCGCGTTCCCGCAGTATACGGCACGCTAACGGCGGGCGCGATGCGTGCGTTCCGCTTAGCCTTGTCCGGCTGTTACCGCAACGCCACGTACGAGCGCCTGCAGTGTTGATCACAGGCATGGGTCGCACGTGCATCAGCGCGTTGTTTCTGCATCTGGACCAACGAAGATGGTCTTGACGCACACGCTGGCCCGCCTTGCATAACTTGTCATAACGCCTTGTGTGGAAGACGTCATGACAACACGCGGGGAGGGAGGGGGGGGGGGCGTGTTTTCGCAATGTGGGGAACGCGGTGCTTCGATGCGGAAACCCGCCCGCACCGGCAGATAGTATTCTAGCCGCCCTGTACGTCACGGATACGTGTGGGAAAATGATGGCACAAGATGGCGGGGCATGCGTAGGCTGTGTAATGGCATTTGATGGCTCTGCAATTTCGACGAGGTCACACAATCAGATTCGACAGAAAGACATGCACTATCTTTTATTTGTTTTTTTGATGGTGATAAGAGGGCGAAACTGGAACTCTACGTCGACTATATCTGGAAAGAGAGTGAATAGTTGTGGTATTTGATAATCCAATAATATCAAGTCGTAAGGTACACCATAATTGGACGTGACCAATTTTAATACTTTGTCTAGACCCATCCCCTCGCCCTTAAAGTGAACGTAGTAACTGACTTCGCGTTTCCAAATAGGGTTTGGAAACGCGAAAATTTTGGTCCAGTCAAACTGGGCATTATCCAAGCAGCGCAAGCAGAAATTCGTTATGGCGAGAACTGGCTAGCGTCAACCATCTTCGCAGTGCGAGCGTGTATGGCGGATCTAGCGCGTCGTCCGCTAGAGTGCGTCGCGCCAAAGAATGAAAGGTAATCGTCGCTGCCCGAGTAGGGAATACGTGATAAAGAAAAGGATTACTTACATGACGACCCTTCTGTTCAGAAAGAAAATTTGGGCTCATCTGTAGTTTCGTTGGACTTTCCATTCTGTAGCCAAAATCCCCTCCTCTACCCCTGCCCCCCCCCCCCCCCGCCTGCCCATGTCAATTACGTCTGTGAGTTAAGCTCCCATCTGCAACTAACTTTTCTAGAACGAAATTACCGGCATAGCGAAGCGTTCTTTATGTCGCCGATAGAATTCCTCTCGCTCATGTATATTGCAATTGCCTGTGCAGCGAAGTGCACAACAAAAAATGATACTAAGCGTCCCCGGATTGATAATTTATTGCTTTACAACGAACGCCCGTAAAAGGTGAAATAACCTGAACGAGAACATTGTGAAAGTCTCGACACCGTCTGAACAAAATTAGTTGGAAATTAATCATCAGATCAAATATATAGTTTTCACTTTGCATCAGGGATCGCCTGAACACATTCGTTCCGTTCCCACCAGTCTTCACTCTATCTCTGCAATAAATCATAGAATTTGCTTAGATGTAGATTTTGGTTATCACCTTAAGTTTTACCTTGACATGGATAACATAAAAAAGAAAATGGCATGCGAAATACGCGTTCTAATTAAAGCTCATTTACGCTAGTTGCATTGAATTCTCATGAAAATTTACGACGCTTTTGTTCACTGTCATATTAACCACAAGATTTTATCTTGAGGCAACACTTATGACAATAATAATAATATTTGGGGTTTTACGTGCCAAAACCACTTTCTGATTATGAGGCACGCCGTAGTGGAGGACTCCGGAGATTTTGACCACCTGGGGTTCTTTAACGTGCACCTAAATCTAAGCACACGGGTGTTTTCGCATTTCGCCCCCATCGAAATGCGGCCGCCGTGGCCGGGATTCGATCCCGCGACCTCGTGCTCAGCAGCCCAACACCGTAGCCACAGAGCAACCACGGTGGGTGCTTATGACAATCGTCACCTAAAAACGGTGCAAGTCATTTCGTGTGATAACATTTTCCTCATGTGAAACTAGCGCGAATAAGTTATTACGAGCGAAGAGTATTCTAAACGTAACAAATACTATTACATATAACCTTGAGATTCTTATTTTCGTTATGGAGCCACCAGTAGCCATCATACCGATATGTCTCTTCCCAATACTAAGATTTCCAGAGAGTATGAAGTATCTTCTACTTGACCGTACGTTCGGTAAACTATAGTCGGTAAATTTTCAACCATAACACTGGTGATTATATATACGTACCATTTCCTTTGAACATGCCGAAATATCAGATATATCAAACGGAACTAAACTGTTGTCTGTTTCTACTTCAGACTAATATTAAATTTATTTACCATTGTATTCTCTGCTTTTGTGCAATACACTCGCTTGGTAACATATAATTTGTCATTATTGTGACTGCATTTCTGCCTTGATACTTTTCCGAATATTGAGAATTTGAAGTTTGAGGTTGTCTGACATTTCTAACAACCTATTCAGCCACGCGTTGAACTTTGTTCATTTGTATGTTATAACATATAATAAAATATAGCTGCAACTTTCACGCGTCGTCGTTGCTGTTATGTGTCAAATCCTATTTGTCATCATGCACAGGAGGTTCCAATTTAGTTTCTGACTAGGAGACCACTGTGTATATGCATCTCTTTTACCTTCAACTTCATACTGACATGAATAAATGACTGATTCTGAAGCCCAGAGCACGCCAACAGTTTGACGAGTGGTGCTAGTCTGCCGCAAACCGCGACGACAAAGTTGACCCCAGTCGAACATTACGTCGGATGGAAGGCTACGGAAAGAATATGGATGACGCATTTCACTATGTTATCTTTTGAATTCGTCTTAAGAGGAAGCTCTAGCTCGGCAGATACTATCTAAATACATGGAAAAGGAGAAATCGTTTTGCTCAGCAACTGCTTTACCGGATTTCACGAGGTTTGTTGCATTTAAAAGGAAAGTTAAAATCGTCTGAAGCGGGTCGACCATGAAGGCCGATATCTTTTTACAAATTAATATGGTCGAAAATTTTCAAGATTTTTTTTAGAACTGTGCTATCAACTTTAAAACGTCTGTAAATCAGCAATGCAAAATGCCATCCCGCCTCTGTGAACTGCACTCAGTAATACATCTAAAGTGAACAGTTTTGATGCATTATTCGCCCTTGTAAAATTTAGCACTCGTTCGCGAGTAGTACGTTTGTGAAAGCCTCGTAAACATTGTAATCAATTTACCTAGGCTGTGACTTCGTAGATAAAACTTGTCCGCTTCAGATGCTATAACGGATGCACTTTGCAGAACTGCGATGTCTGTGTTCTAGCGCAGAGTAACGTATTTATAAATTCGAGCTTTATTTCTTCAACAAGAACCAGTTATTTGAAATTATTTTAGGGCACACTTCGAAATACCGTTTCCGAAAATTCACTAGAATTTAACCCGTTATGGATGAGTCTTACTTACAGGTAAGACACACAGTTTTCCTGGCTAAATTTCGGTATTGAGTTCAGAGTGTTTAGCTCAGTGCCTTCGGCAAACGCTGAATGACAGGCATCAAGTGACAAGCGACATTTGTTGAATTAGATAAGGAACACTGGGCGAGTAAGAAGTTTGGCACGTGACCCGCTTTCTTTTGAGATCACGGTCAGTGCAGACAGACGGATGCAAGGCCTCTGGCTGCAGCGGCATCAAACACGCGATGAAAAGCAAATGCTGTATGAGCCTTTGGTTTACATACGACGATAGCTGTCTGTACAAGTTCCAAACGAAGCCCTAGGTGGCTTGGGTTGAGGCCCACTTCGTGTTCTACTTGGTGTTGCCTGCTATTATTACAAAAAAGTTCCCGCAAAGTATTTTAGTTCGTTGATTATTGTTATTCTCGATGTACTTCGCGAATTTAAATGTTAAAAATAATTCGCCGATAATCACGATATTCCCTCCTCATGCGAAATTTGAGCGCAGCTCTACACGTGTTTTCCTTTCGCGATATATTGAGGCATCGCGCCGATCGACGCACCGACTGGCCGAGCCGCGACGTTGGGCGCTTTACTGTGTACACTGGTCACACAGTTTTCGTTTCCCGGCAACTGCAGCATATGCAACTGTAATCTTCACCGGGAAACGCTTGCGGCGAACGCTATGCAAAAAGGCGAGCTTTCTCGTTCTTTTTTTTTCTTCCCCTGCTAGGCAGGCGCCGGCGCTGCCGTGGAAGAATGCGCGCGTTCTGATTCTCTTTCTTTCCCCCGCTGGGCAGGCACCGCGCATGCGCGGACGTCTTTCATCGCCCGGAGCGCTCCGCGTTAACTCTTTCACTCTTCGCTCTGCTCCGCGTTAGCTCTTTCATCCTTCGCTCTGCTCCACGATAGCTATTTCATTCTTCGCTCTGCTCCACGTTACCTCTTTCATTCTTCGCTCTGCTCGTTCGCTCTCCTGCGTCGAGAGAAAGCGCCGACGTTCGTCCCACGAACGAGCGTCTAACAACGGCGCTCTGATAAATATCTACTTCGGGTATTTATATGTCATCTCCTTAAACAGCTATCTTTCCCTCTCAAATGCAACAAATTCCACTCGAATCGGTCGTGTGGCTGTCTCGTGAACGCATTTCTGCGCTTTACGGCTCCTTAACTAGACCGAGTGCCGAGCTAAAGCATTTCCTTAAAGGGCTTATACGACTGTATTGCGAGTGCTGTGGTGGGCTACCTGTCCGGAAGCGAGCTGTAAGAAAGCTGAATACAAGGGTGGATAGCTGCAGGCGCACTTGATTCGGTAGAGCTTCGGTAGCACGTAATGCGGAAGGTGCGGGTTCGGCCTCCCCCTGGTGGCAAGCTTACTTTTCGTCCACTTTAATTCTGTTCTGTATCTTATTATTTATGCGCTTCTATTGAACACATCTGGTAATTTCCCTTCTGCTTCAATTGGCTTTATGTGGTCGTGCAGAGCAAGGATCGGGCCTCTCCGTTTCTCTTCCCCTCGTTCATATTAATGATTTTCAATGTCTCAAGGGCTTCGTTATCAACTCATCTAATTGCTCTTCTCACTGCTCAATCGCCCCATTATGACAGACAACCAAGCCGTATCTACCGCTTCGGTGAAACGAAACATTTCTGTGCACTGCTGTAGTTAATACGTGCGAGTTTCGTGGTGTTATAGCAAGTTACTCACGCTAAGTGGCTACTTACCGACGACAGCAACCGCTGCAGGGAAAAAAAAAGGGGGGGGGGTGAAGATAGCTCGCATGAAAAGAGCGAAAGAAGGGTTCGTTTTGTGAGGACGGGTGAAGGGAGCTTTGAGAATGTGCTTGCTTTCTCCGTGCATCCTTCACGCTAATGATACATGAAGGGCTCCTCACATAAGTTCAGGAAGTGGAATCGTCGTTCTGCACTCTTTCGCCCCCTCGTTCGGGGCTTAAGTAACTACTTATCGAAAACGCAGAGATCCACTGGAAAGGGGGATAAAAGAGCGGGTAAAAAATCATCTTGTAGGTCGCGATGACAAATGATCCACGATTGACTACGTATGTCCGCCAGTGGAGCCGTGTGCATTTAAAGCGAAGTCGCTGATGTACTCTTGCAGATGTTGATGGCTGAAATCTCTCAAGTTTTCAACAGCTCAAGGTAATCGAACAACAGCATGTGATCTCACATCCGATCGTTCAGTCAATAAGGGGAAGTGCCATCAAACCTTCGAAACAAATACTATTGAAAATGTTGACGGCAGAGTTGCGCTACAGAGTGTGTCACAGGTCTTATGTGGCACAATTTAGTCACCGCTGTCTTCGGCGGTTTAGTAGTTTCAAGAATCGCATACTAAACGCTCGCGTTTCATACAATTTGATATATCTCCACCTAACCTGCCCGAAGGAACTGCATAAGAATAGGTATTGATTTGTTCGTCAATTGCTCGAAACCTGGACACATGATAAAACTTAAATAAGAAACCAATATAGTTGGTTGGTTGGTCAATACCAATAGTTGGTTGGTCAATATAACTATTGACCTACCAACCGTTGTTCAATAGTTATATTGTTCTAGTGCAAGAGTTTCGTTATTTTTGTGACAATAAGTATAGAGTACTAACTCACTAAATATTCTTCACGGTCGTTATTTGATTAACAGTATTATTAAACTTGACAATGAGGACATGCAATAATTTACCCAAGATTTGAAACACAAAGAACCTTTGAAGAGGGGAAAATTTTGCGAATGGGACCCGAGTAGAGACACTGCATTGTTTCTATAAATAAAAAGCTTTCACAATAATTTCACGACCACTACGATATGTACACGCTCTTTTTTATCTAAACAAATGCGTCTAATATCTCGCATCAGGAAATGTCACAATATAAAGATGTTTATAAGCGTTCTTTGAGCGAAAGAAATAAAAAGGTCATCACAAAACACACAATAGCTTTCCTCAAGATAGATCACAATCAAATGACGTCTTGGGGAGGCCAGAGCAGGACTGCAAGGACCGACGTGTGGTGGGGTTTCCCCTCCAGCGCTGGTCCTCTCCAATCGTCCTCCACACTAAATCTTGCTGTGGCCACCAACACCACAAGAATTGTGGTAATTCATGTTATTGCCGTATATCGGCGTGAAACTTACACTCTGTGGAGGAGGAATCCATCAATGTAGTTGTCTCTGAAAGGTAAATCAGTGTGTGACAAGAGGCGTGACAGCATAACTGACGCGAATGAACGTTTCAGACTCAATTGGCCACCATACTAAAACGTTAGTGCCACACTGTAGCACCACCAGTGCAGCAATTTCCTAACACCCTTGCGGTAGCTCTTCGGATATACTCATATTACATTCTATTGCAATTACCATTTTTAATACACATCATGCGCTTTCCGGTAGCCATCCATTTTTTTACCTATCTATGGGTATACCTAATCGTTTTCCCACGAAGTTGAGTCATTGGGTAATAGATAGTCTAATGGACCGCGCATTGGGCTGCTGTGCCGAGGGTACAGGGTTTGAAACCAACCGTCAGACCATCTTGCGTCACTGGGTATGTGGCACTGGGTATTGTGGTGCTGGGGGCATGGCAGGCTTGAAGGAAGGCGACGTAGGCCCAAACACTTTACTGTGGAAGGATCACTTACAAGGTGACACGGTACAGAAGAACGCGCAACCAACGCGGTGACGAGACGGGGCGAGAGTACACGCTCATGCGACGCTTGCGCTCATGGGAAAGGGAATAGGCAAACAACGGCAATCGCTGGGTATTGGCTCGCCATGAGTGTAGGCACTCGGTGACTACGGCTGGCTCCGCGGTCGAGTAGAGGCGCGTACACTCGCGGTATTCGCCGTTGTTCAATCGATTTCTTTGCCACCAACGTTGGTCACTGGATATGTTCAGCCAGGTTGGGTGACTGAGTAGGCGCCACTGCGAATGGTGCCACTCTTCAATGAGAAAAAAAAATCCTTTAATATTTATCCGGAACGCCACGGAATCATGCGCGCGCAACAGGCCGACTTCGCGGCGGCACCACTAGATGGCGGTGTGTGTGCGGCGGGAAGCGCGATTTGAGAGCCCGGCATCGTACACGTCTCGGCGTCTACGGGGGCACGCTGCGTTGCTGCAGTGCTGATCGCATTAACGTCGACATTCATCGTGAGATGTTCTGCCGTATCTTTCCTGGCTTCAATATTATGTGGTGGCTTTCACTCCTAGCTGTTTGCTTCCTCCGAGCCTTCGTGAAACCTTCAGTTCGGATAACGTCAAGGGCACGGAAGTGAAAATATAGACTTTTTCTTACCCATGACAAGATGAATTGTTCCAGCGGTACAATGGCGAAGAAACCTCGTAACGCAGGAGAAAAATGGAGGGAGCGGTCTCCTGGTGCCGGAGTTGAACCTCGTAGAAAAGCCGGCACCACTGAGCACTGAAGTGGCCTGCTCCTGGGTCTATTCTTCTTTCTTCTTCATTAAAGCGCATGGCAAGTTCACTATACCACGATGATAATGATTATCTCAAACCATGACACAGGCCCTATAAGCGGAATTGCTGTTGGTGTCCTGGCATAACTCACTCTTGAGGGATCGGCTATGAAACTATAGCGGTGCAAGGAGTCCTAATCTTGAGGGATATAATATTAGTATGAACCAGTAACTGGAACTTGTGAAAATATAAAAATTTCACGATATGCATATGCACTCTATTGTGTCTACAAGTTAGAGAATGTAAAATATGCATTACAATAGAAAAAAGGAATTCACGCAGGAACTCTTCTCGGAGTTGTCTAAGTATGCTTAAGCATTGTGCTACTTGCTCATCTCCTCGCAACCCGGTGTGAATATCAATGTTCTGAAACTTAATCGGACCGGTATAAACGACAGCATGGCAGCGACACGAACTGCTGTGGATGGCGACCCAAGCTGAACTGGTGACGCATGCGAACTACTGCAGGTGGCAACGCCAGCTGCGTTCATGACGTTCCGATCATTATAAGCCGTTATCGCTCTTTCGCGCCTTATTATTGCGTGTCGAACTATTACCATCCGTGATCAACCGTACTCCGCCGGCGGCTACTTATGCGTGGCCGCTCGGGCTCTATCTTGAAAGTGATCTGCGATCGGCACATAGGGCGCCGAGGGCTGATAGCTTCGTGTGTGCTATGTTCTCGCCGCTTAGTTGGCGTCGAAGCGAGGCGCGCGGGCCCTATCTTGAAAGCGATGGTCTAACGGGACGGACGGACTTGTTTCCTCGTTGGATAAGCACAGAAATTCTTACGCATTTAAATATAACGGACATGCAAAAAACAAATAATTCCCTGAGCGCACAGTTTGCACAAGATAGTATCGTTAGCACTAAGGCTAGAGTTGCTCAACGTATGTCGCTTCGTGCATTCTTCGCCACCGATGCTCTTAAAGGAGAAAGTTATGCACGTACGCCGCGTGGCTGCTATTCGCGTTCCTGGTGCGGTGATGGTTCATTTCGACCGTTAGGAGAACAACAAGAGGCATTACGGGAGGCAGTAGACGTCGTAGCAAGATACGCGGAGACAGGCAGACTGCAATGCGCGCCGAAGTCGGAGCTCCTCATAATCGAGAAGCGCTCACGGGGGCAATGAACAACTCAGGCACCAACCGTCGACCAGCGGATAGGTTCTAGAGAAATCCCCAAAGCGGACAGACTTCGTATCCTCGCCTTACACTTACAAAAAGACGGAAGCGGAGAATATGCCATACGGAAGCTACAATACACGACCGCGCAGGTCTTCCGCATGATGCAACGAATTGCGAACGGAAAGAGGGGACTCGAGGAACAAGACCTGATCCGTCTAGTACAGGCTCTGATTGTGAGCCGCACTGCCTACTCGGCACCATATCTAATTACAACAATGCAGAACTGGAGGCACTCGACGGCTGAAACGCAAGGTGCATAAGCAAGCGCCCGTACTCCCATCCGGAACAGCTACTTTAGCCTCAAGGGTACAGGGGTGTACAACAACGCATTGGAAATCATAGAGGCCCACCTGGTAAGCCAGAAGGAAAGGCTACAACGCTATATAGCAGGACACTGCCAATTGAAACGTCTTGCATATTATGTACGGAAGACCAGCGCACTGACAAAAATCCCTACACGAATACAGGAAACTATGCACGTCTCACCAATTCCCAGGAACATGCACCCGAACTTACACATAGGACGGTGACATGCCCAAGCGCAGGCACTCGCGAGGAAGTATGAGAACCACCCAGTGTCTTGTACTTAGACGCGGCCAGCACCGCAAGAAGCACCGCATTGGTCACCAGCGTACTCGACAATCACGGGACCGAAATAAATGCGTCGTCGGTTCCCAGAGCGGGCGCTGCGGAGGCAGAGGAACTGGCGGTAGCCTTAACCCTCAAAACGCGACCACGCTGGGAGTGCGTCGCAGTTCGGACGAGGTCTCAGACGGCATGCAGAAATTTTTCCAGGGGCAAAATTTCTGGGGCCGCACATTGCATTCTGAGTGGAGCGCACCAGCTCCGACCATACATTCAAATTATGTGGACTCCGGGGCATGAGTCCTTACGCGGCAATCAGCAGGCACCGAGAGAGCCGCGCCGAAGCAGTTCCACGATTAAAGTACGCGCACATCCTACCACACTATCGTTTTCACGAAGAACACTACCGCGGTCTCCTAATTCCCTGACACAAGAGGGAGCCGTAATATGGCGAAAACTCCAAACACATATCCACATTCCAGTCTCTACCACGTCATACACCCTGCGCTATATTCCTATAAATTCCCACACTGTGATCAAAGCGCGACGTATGGGCTTGCGCAAGCACACCGCAGCTCACACTCATAACCCACACCCAGCCACAGGGCAATGGGAGGCAGCGCTAGCCAGCTCCGACTAGATGGACCAGCTCAACCTGGTCGACTGAGCGAAAAGGGCAGCTAAGGCCGCTGGACTTCTGGCCTGAGGAACCACCCATTGCAGAGCAAATGAGATACCTTCGCTCGTGTGCTCTTTTCTATAAAGTCTCTCTCTCTCTCTCGGTACACAGACAAAACCGTCAGTGATGTTGCCAGTACCTCAATACTTTCAAGCTGCCATTGAGTAACTGCTTCCTAATAATGCACGAGAAAGGCCATGGATGATCGGATCTCTTTACTAACATTTTCTTGTAACCAACAATGACACCAATGAAAGCATAAGTTAAATTCATTTTAAATTGAAATGTAAAAGTTGAAATGCAAATAGGTGGGACACGAACACACGTCTTAGCACTACGAGTACGCTCTTTTTGACACATGAGCTCCCATGGCACTATTTTCCGATCGACATTGTTGAGTATTATGTGTATACTAGATCTAGGTCTGAGAGCGTTAGCCAGCGCCACAACTCACGGCACAGGCGGCGAACGGAGAACACGCGCCGTGCGTTTTTCAGCATAGTTCGGCAGTTGGTACCGGAGGACCTTCCGCTCTGCACGGAAGGAACGAGCGCCACTTCTTGGCTTATGAATGAGATCACCTTGCAACGAGAAGTCGCCGCTTTCGAAATAGCATTTGACTTGCAGAGCATGCCAAACTGTGTTGCTTCTCGTCCTGACAGCGACAGTAAGGATTCACGGGATTTTTTTATTTCATTTCGCTCGGCGAAGGCTGCCAGCTTACGGTATGGATGCAGAGGAAAATGATAGCATGTTTTATAGTCGCAGAAAAACGGCTGCAGACATTCACAGCGACAGGAAATGACGTGCGAAAAGACACATCCACTTCGCCTTGTGCACAACACACCGGAGGCCATGCTATTGCCGTGTATTGGCTTTGTAAACGAAAAGTGCGATATGTGGGACATCCGGTCCATGTATGCCGGAGAAAATATTGCAATGACAGTGCAGGCTTGGGGATTCAAACCGGGGACTTCGCACATTTGCAAGCTCGACACATGTACTAAGCTAAGCTGTCGGAAGAACTGGACAGGTGTCGAAGCAGGATCTGCTTGCTTTGTAGAAACCTACCGATGCGGCGAGGGTTGCTTCTCGCGCCACTGCGACATTTTCGAAGCAGGTGCATTATATGTACACATCACCAGAGGAGAAACGGTCTTGAAAAGAGGTTTCAGAAGTGCCTGCTCTGCGTATGCTCTGCCCAGCCATGATCATGAACTTGCATATAACCGTACAGAATACAGGGTATTACTCAGAGAGAAACAACATGGTGTGAGTGGTCATCCTTTCTTTATTAGCAGATGCAGACAGAAAATAAAGCTCAATATTTTTTCGCACGTTCTTCAAGCATACTCAAAGCCAGGCAGAAGCTTCGAGGATTTTCGAATTGCTTGCCCGGTCAATAGGTCTGATGCCTAGGCAGGAACGCAAGACGACAGTAGGTTGGGCGGCGAAGATTCGCGCTTTTATCCATGACCGTCGAGTTGTCTAGCAAGCAGTCGTCCGGGCGAAACACCGCATCCTCCCGCATCGTCTCTTTGACACAGCGCCAATAAATTGTCGTAGGCGACAGGTGCGGAGACCACTCGCTAAGCTGAACAGATGTTCTTGGTGGTTATAGATTCTTTGGAAGAAGGGCCACCAGTTGTAAAGAGCTCGTTACTGTTGCGACGTTCCACCCATCCAGGAGTTCGCGCATATCTGCAGTAGAACCGGATTACGCAAGAAGCACTATGCCCGAGAACTCCGACGCTCGACCACCGGCCTCTCGTCAGCGCCGAGGAAGCCGCGCACCGGGACGTTGCCGTGGCGTCCGAGGCTATGACGAGCATATCGGTGTCATACCAGGACACGAACTCTTCCCTAAATGAAGGCCCCTTGAACTCGGCGCTTGCTCTTCTGGTGGTGGAGCCGTAAGCAGTCAGCTGCCGCGCTTCTTGGGACCGGCGCCCCTCGCGTAGATCGGTCACGCGTTCGGAGCTCGCTCTGTCGACGTCCAGGGGAATGGCGACACAATTCCTGCCACGGAGAGCCTCGACAAACGGCGTGTTGATGGCGATTCACACGGCAGCTTGGTGGGCTCTGCTCGTTTGGACGGACAAGGCGACCGGTACACGGTCGTCAGGTTGACCCGTGACCAACTTAAGAACTAGGCCGTGCATCGGCGAGGTGTTGTGTTCCTACCGTTCCGAGCAGCAGGTCAGCCTTCTGCACACAAGAAATTCGGCAGGACAGGAGTTCGGGTAGTCCGTGTAGACAACGTGGGCTTGCACAAGGCATGGTGTCCAAGAATTGCATTGTCACACGTGCACTGATTCGTGCAATAGTCTTCGACAAAGACCTGGACGATATGTAAGCAAAATAACATAGAAATTAAGCACGTGTGCGGAGCCATCGAAATTTGTAAGCACTGGCGAGCGTCTCGAACCCTTTCCCACATCTTCTATCAACCGGCGCTGGTGAAATTATCGCAGCGAATTACCCCCTTGGTGCGTTTTCTATGGTCAGTGACCGCGTACAATTTATCTGGCTGTTGAATAATGAAGAACTGGTCCCGCATCACACCGTACAAATTGTATGCATTGCACCCCCAGCTTCGAGCAAACTGTTCGTTTTACTCGCAACAGCATGTAATGCTTCGAAGTGTGGCGTACGCACTCTCGTGAGCAATAATGTATGGGCCAAGGATTCCGCGATAAAGCCAGTTTCTTTTTCCCGGAATGAATGCAACTTGAAATGGAAGACTTCAGTCGAAACTTGGCATTGCAAGCTTTCCTGTGCACTCGTTAATTTCAGTTTGCGCGCCTGAACCACGACTAACAATGACGGCGAGCCTGCGGTCCTTATACTTTTGATGAAGGGTGTATGTCGCACACAATATATATATATATATATATATATATATATATATATATATATATATATATATATATATATATATATATATATATAGGGTCCTCGCTACGGGAATACGCGGCGTACCGGTGATGGGAACCGGCAGATATTCGACGCGAGATTGCGAGGGATATGCAAGGCTTCACAAATGTGCGTTCCGAAGCATGGTTACTGAGCTTGAGTTTACGAACGTGTCTACGAATCTGCTACTCTTGAGGGCGATAAGCGAGCGCGATAGCGCGAACGTAGCACGCGCCGGAGAAAAGACGGGAGAGATGATGGGACCGCAGATCCGGCGGGCTAGTCTGCGCGGTCGCCCTGGCAACGGCTGAGCATGCGCAGTCCCGCCGAGAATTGACAGAACGGTATCGAGAGCTGCCTGCGGAAGCCGCGGCTGCAAGCAAGGTGAGCAGAACTGAAATGTTTCTTCGAATAAGGTGCAAAATATTAATTTTTGCGGGAAGTAAGTGAAATGCTACTTTCCTAAAGCGTAGATACGCTTGTGAGAACAAGGAACGCGTTAAATGTTCCAGAGGAATCCTTAAGAAGGCTTCGTTTTGTGCGTTTCTTGCCGAATTCTGGCGCAAAACATTGCCTTGCCTTCTAAGCCTAATGTTTACATTTCTCTAGCTAAAGCGCACAGTCGTTAACCGCGCACTACTTTCGAACAGACGCTCTGAGCGGAAGCAGGGGGAATGAAATAGTAGGTTTGATTGGGAGCAAACGTTGCAAGCAGCCAAACAGTGCAACACATGTGCGAGCCTTTCTACTGAAGGAGTGACGACAAAAATATTGGTCGAGATTTCGCGAGGAACAGAAGTTTTTCTGCTCTTGTGACCCCTGATGCTCCAGTTCTACGCTTCGGTTGTGGGTATCACGATTTGCCGCAGATACTGCATCGTAAAATGTTAGTCGCAAGCATACTGTCTTAAATGGCGTAGCAACCTTAATGTTGTCCATCTGACATTCGCGTCTTCGATTGAACAAATCTGTTCAAACGACAGGGCCTGCCAATACAATGCACAGTTTCCGGTCAGTGCCAACTTTGAATACTCGTATGGACTGTCAGCTAATAAAGAACTGTGGTAAACCAACCCAATTTTTTTCTTAACTCACTACTGCTAACGGTGTAATTGTTTCTCTGCTGTCGTCATGTTCAGCATTGCGCCAACTGCGAAAAGCTTAATGTGCAGTTTACGGTACGATGAGGCTTAGAACCCTTACGCTAAAGAAATGCAGATGGTTAAAAATATTCCGTCAGTCCCCTACTCCCTCTACACTGCGTGCCTTATCATGATATCGCGGTTTTGACATAAGACTGCCAAATTTAAATTACAGCCCTGCTCGTAAGCGAATATTACGATTTTGCATAACATTAGAGGGACAAAATATAGGGAAACTTTCGAGTCTGTAAAACTTTTAGGCGCTATCAGTTGCAATTAACGCTCGCAGCGGGACAAAAAAGAAAAAGCACAGAATTGATTGTATGAAGTCCGGCTTTCCGTGAAGTCCGATCTTTCGATGCGAAGTTCGTTTAGTTCGGAACCGTCAATAGTTGAGTGCAGCAGGGATTCTGGATGCCGTTATCTTTTCCAAATGTTTGTCCGAATGCGAGCTTATAGGCCAGACCAAGCCCGCGCCCGAAGGTTTGCTACACAAAGAGGCAAAACACTTTTTCTCTCGTGCTCTTACAGTCAAGCTGTTTTCGCGAGTATGGAAGCTCTTGATAATGTTATATCCGTATTTTCAAGGTGTCCCGAGAGAAATAAATCGACTTCTTCCTTGCGTAAGTGGTCTGACGTCACGGGCCGTGCTCAAAGAGGATTGCGAGGTCTGTGGAAATAGCTGATGGGCGAGACATTTTCCTTGTGTGATGGCCACCATGGCATTTGCTGGAATGGATTTGTCAGATTCGCTGCCTGAAGTTACTTGCCAGCGGTATGTCGAAAATCGCTTCGTCAACAGTAAGCAGTTTCCTGATCCTTTATAGATGGCTGGAAAAACAATCTGAAGTGAATTGCCGATGTCCGATTCTGCGACATACAGGATGTCCGAGCTAACTTTAGCCAGTCTAATTTAATGTGCCGATGCACTCCAAGACGCCACGACCAAGTGCAGGTTGCTGACTGTTTTATGGAGTAACTATTTTTCTGATCACCAACGTCAGAATTAACCAGGCTGGGCGAAAAATTCGGATTACAAAGTTGTAGAGCGGTTTGCAAAACGAACGATTAAACGGTTTCTAACATTCTGTCTACTAAGAGCTTTTCTTTTTTGTTTCGCTTACAGCAGATTCCCGCGAGATAAATAGAAAAAACCACGCGACATGTCCAGCTTGCGCACTGTGATTGCAGTGCTACCAAACGTTCGGCGTACAAACGACCATGGCATTTAGCCCGGTTTGCTGCCGCTTAAGAGGTGACAGGGCAGCGACGCAGGCGAGGCGTTGGCTGTGCGATTTACATCAGCGATGTGTTTTCCTCGCGGTGGTTCATGACAGCGACAAGCAGACGCAGCGGTTATCGCTTGTACTGCCGCAAGCAACAGGTGCGTAATTACGCGCCTGTTGCGTAATGACCCAACAGGCGGATGTTCAGCAAACTGAACAACCGCCTGTTGAATATCCGCCTGAACATCCAACTGTTGAAACTGAACAAGGATGTTCGGCAAACTGAACATCGTTGAAAAAAAAGCTCCTTTTTCGGAACACTGAGAATCGTTTTTGATAATGTTTATCGCTGTCTGCAACTGCCACGTCCGTCAGTCGCTTCACGCAGCGCGAGCTATAACGGTTGCTGGTGTTAGTGGGATGCCGAACCTGCTTTTTACGCCGGTAGGCTACCTAAAAAATGCCGAATGCGCTCGTTCGAAGAATAGGTTTCTGCGACTGTTTTCTCGCCCAGACAATTCCATATGTGCTTACGCTTTTGTATTGACGTGTTCTGACCTCATTTGCTGCCTCAGCAGTCTCCCTAACCGAATCCGGGGCCTCCTAAGCTAAACAAGGGTAAAGATTTCCCGGTGCCTAATACTCGTTTGCGAATATCACCACTGCTGGTGAAACGGTTACCACAGATAGCAAGGATGGTAACTTGTCTTGAGTGGCTCACGTGTTTGCCGAATGAATAAAGGGTAAGCAACGTATAACAATAACGGACATCAAAGACTTCCACCAGGTTAATTCAAAGTTTGATGCCTTAGTGACTCGTTTCTCCGCGTTGGAATCAACTTCCAGCCGCACTTCCTTCTACCGCAAACAATGGTAAAGCGAACAGCGAACTTCTGCAGCTGCAAATAAACATCAACGAACTTGTTTTGCGTAATGATGATCTAGAAAACCGATCTAGCCGTAACAACTTGCTGCTGCATTGCTGCACTGGGAGATCTGACGGAACCCACCATCTTCTGCTGTCTACCACTTCCGCGTGTTTCGCCGAAAAGCTTGACATCGAATGCCCGAATTTTGAAAGGTGCCACAGGATTGGTAGAAAGCATGCCGATCGCCCACACCCCATTATCGTGAAACTGCGCAACTATCGCGAAAAAACAAACGACATTTCAAACGGTCACAAAGCTAAAGGTTCTGACTTTCGTATCGCTGAGGATTCTTCGATGCGCATACGATGAATCAGAAAAAAGAAAGGTAGGTGCAGCAACTAAGCCCTTTCGGAATAATGGCTATATCGTTCATTTAAGCTTTCACCAAGCATTTATTGATAGTCTAAACTTAAGTCAAACTGGAACGATGATACTAACTCTCAAGGTTCTTTCTCAGCCAACAAAAGTTCCTTCCAACTTCACCACTATTAGCCCCTGGCACCTCAACAACCAACCACAAGAAGCCCCCCGACGCGTGCTAAATATGATTGCCAAAATATTAACAAGGCTACTAATTTAACCGACTTCCGCCCATTCATCACATATACTTGGTGTAAAAGGACGATAGTTGCATGATGCACACGTGGCAGCGAAATGACACCTCCATGTCTTACAGTTATTAGAACACATAAACGTCATGGAAGAGGCGGTGGCATTGCATTAGTTTTGCGGTCTGACCTTAAATTTTCAGTCCTCCTCAGCCCACCTGATACCAAATCAGTTTGGTGTAAGGTCTTTATCGGAAACATTTCTGTAGTATGTGGCGTTATCTACCGCCCGCCGTCATCGAACATAGCTGCTCGCTTTAACGACATTCATTCACGAGCGTATCTTTTCTTCATGTTTGATCTTTCTTGGTGATTTTAACATTCCCAGTGTTTTGTGGCCATCTTCATCGATCAACGACTATTACGCGGAAATAAGCAAAGCGCTATTTGATTTTTCATTTTATTTTGGTTTAAAGCAAATTGTTTAAGCAAACGCAAGAGGTACTTCAGGACAAATTTAGTTTTTGTTAGTCTCCGCCTTTTGGATAGTTGTTTCGAATGCAGGTTACACATGGTATTTCAGACCACAAGGCTATTCTTGTAGGAATTTGTATTCCGGATCGTAGCAGTACTTTTGTTTATTCTACTTTCCCTGATTTTTAACGCACCGACGACGCGTGTATTATTGATCTTCATTTAACTCTTTCGATGATTTCGAATGGCTTAGTGAATATATACCTGTAATTTTCTTCGTGGCTTCCTCTGAAAAGATTTTGGCAAACTGCATCCAGCGCTTTGTCCCTCTGAAAAGAAAAAGGAAATGTTCACCTACCTTGGATTTCGCTAGACATACGTCATCTGTCGCGTCGTGTTGCTAGGTTAAGGCATTTAAAACGAAACGGTGACCCACTTGAAGTAGCCAAATTTAACGTCGCCAAGGAGGAACTACGCCTGAAGATAACTCATCAGAAGACTTGTACTTCAGGCTTACACTACAAGATTTAAGCAAGAGCCACCCTAGAAAACATTGCGCTTCAATTTTACCCAACTCAGCCTCCACAAATACAGCTGTTATAATGTCCCTTCCAGTGACCCAATAATTATCTCCACCGCATTCAACGAATATTTTCCATCGCTGTTCACAATTGATAGCTTCGACATAGCTGCCTTCATTCGTGGCACGCATTATTCAGTTGGCGATATTACCGCGTCTCTAGAAGGTGTTCTGAATCTAAGTTTGCACTTAGAAAAAAAGAATCACGTGGCCTTCATGTCATTAACTTTGCTTTTCTTGTGAGACAATGCGCTTGGACTACCCGGTAGCTCAATATTATTTTTTCAAAAGTTAAATTTTATTATTTAAAGTTATTATTTGTCAAAACTTAAACCACCGTGATCCATCTTAATCTATCTTAATCCAATGACTACTCAGTCAACTTTGCTAATGATTGATCATCTCTTACACATGACTGCACATGATATCAGTCGCTCCTGGCAAGAAGGCCACGTGATATTTTCAGTACCTCACAACACGACCTTGAATCATAGAGATCTAAGGCTTTCGCCTTGAAAACAGCGGAAGCAGAAGGAACCACCAACCAAGCACGAAGAACTTCGTCGTCGTCGGGTTCTAAGGCGTAACGTATCGGAAAACGCATATGCGTGCGCCTACTTTTGAGAAAGGTCGCCACTTGTACGAGGCAGGCCACATTTATGGCACCAAGTATAATACAAAGCAGAAAACCAGTGCAAATTGCGCTGCAAATGCAGCCCGCCAACAGAGCTCACCGCAGGAAGCTGAGACGCGGGCCTCCAGCGTTTATATTCCAGACGCTATATCGCTCTGCACGTTAACGTTGTCGCGTACTTAATCATACAAAAAGGGGAAGAACACAAAAAAAAATTCTCCGACGATGCAAGAAAAATGTGCAATACTGAATATGTATCCACGAAGCCGCGGGGTGTTGTGCAACTCGGTATGTGCCCCAGGGGTCGACGGACATCTGCCGCTCTTCAACGAATCTTTTTTGGCGTCTACTAGGGTCACTGAAAGTATCAACACCGTCACACCTACATGGTTGCATTGATGTAATGCGATTTTTCTTACAAATGAGGACCGGCCTCGACGTAGTGGGCGATTTTTTTTTCAGCTCTCAAGAAGCGCGTTCTTGCCAAACATGACCTTCAACATCGCGTTTGTACTCTTTAAGGGCTTTGCATGGGAGACATTGAGCTAACAGGCTTTCGCTGCTACCTAAGCGGTTCTCGAAGACTGTTCTGATTTTCTCGTTCATCATCCAACGACGAAGTATTTGTCAGAAGACTACAAAGATTACCGGAGTGACGGCCGTGGATATTAGTCATAAGGTGTAGGCTTGTTCGTGTAAAATTCGGTGTCAATGGCAGTCTCTCCGCATCCCCACATTTTCGTGTACACGGCGGCATCGGATACCTGACGCCGCAGGCACACTAGCGCGAAGGCATACTTCTCTTGTGCCGACATCCACTAGAGTCGAGCACTTCTTCAACGAACAGACCGCATGAATAATTCTGTCCCTCTTCTCATGCGAGCTGTGCGCTACGCAACCTTTACGCTTGTTTTGCGAATGAATAAATGCGAAATAAAGATCGATTGATTGAACCGAAGCATTTCGGATGTCCCGAGCGCTACTGTTCTACACGTTTTTGACACGACTGGAACGTGTACGTCACGTCTCGCATAGCACGAGATAGAGCACTTGTGTGCACTATAGCGTCCATTCGGCCACTGGAATTATTGGCTTTCTTCCACGCGTCAACAGCGGAAGTGCGTCAGTTTCTTCTATTTTCGCCTCGTGGCAGCTAGCGCTTTGGGACGCTGCGTTAAACTGTACATCCCCCTTCAGTTTAATTCCATAGTCCTTTCCTCACAGCAGAACGTTACAAGATGCTGCCAGAAATTCGACCGCCTTCAGAATCGGCCCAGCTTGTTCCCTTTCTTTCTCAAGTAAAAGAAAAGATCGCCGACAATTATGGTACTCCCTAATGTGAAATTTATGGGTGTTTTCATTTCGCGATATATTGGCTGGCGCTGACAATCTGTCTCGCGTGGTACATTACAAATGGAGCGAAGTGTGGCGCGAGTGCCACACTTCGCGATCTTTCGATTACGAAAGATCGCGACAGGCAGCTAGTAGATTACGTGGGCGTCATGCACAGCAGCCGTCGCAGACAGACCTCCGCTCATACGGCGCTTTGGTTCCATATATGGTATCGGTGAACGCGCTCTCTGCATGTCATCGGCGAACAGACAACGACGCGCTACTCTGGCGCCACCTCGTAGCGGTCGTCGCGACAGAGCCAGTCTTGCCTGGCACTACTATCTTGTTCTCACGTTTTCGCCATACCCTAGCTCCTCCTCCGCTTTTCTCCTCGCGCTCTCTTCGGTATCATATTCTTTCATACCCGCGTGAGCTCCGTGTTCGCTCTATCAGCCTTCGCTGCGCTCGATCGTTCTGTTACGTTGATGCTCAACGCAGGAACGGGCGCCTAATAGTTGCGCTCTAATATTACAGACACAGAAAAAGAAAGCAGACGTACGTCTCCTCGTTTGTTTCTTGAGTTGCTTCGCCCATCGCACATGTGTCGATAAGTTCCATTTCTCTGTTCATTGTGATTATTTTTATCTATGCAATACTTCGTCATATTTACTGTCTTAAAAGCTAGCCCAATCCTCAGTCATGGTCTACTTCACAAAGCTTAGCGCCACGGCAGCTGTCGGTGGCGGCAAGTGTGAACACGCGGGTGCGTTTGCGTTCGCCGTCGGTGCACCGCAAACAGTCATGTGCTTGACGCAACTAGAGTTGGGAAGCGCGAGGAAGGAAAATATGCACTAAAAGAAAGACTGGTGCACTGATAAGACGGTGAATTGGCGAGTGCAAGTCTGAGTGTTTGCCTTCATAGCCCAACCTCCCCTGCCGTTTCAGCTACGGAGGCGAAGAAGGAGCACTTTGCAGGGGACACGAATATTTTGTGTATGAATAGCTCCTTTAATGATGTTAGAACTGTTAGACCATAGCAAAGCTGCGTCGTACACGTACAGTGCTCAGCAATTGAAACACAATAGTCGGAGCACGCGGCTGCCACAATCTTTCTTGTTGTTCTTGTTTTACGCTACAGGTGAACTCTGGGGGATCGCCATAGGACCAAATGCAGTGGCAATACGTCACAAAGCTTCTCCCTTTCACAGTGTACCACGATGCATCAGCTCCGTGTCCCCTGCGCTTAAGGGATAAATTATAGTCCGACGTAGTGTGAGCGCGCCCACGAATTATATCACGTTGGCGAGAACAACAGCGTCTATAGTTGGAACGATGGTTCGACGCCGTGACGCAGCCAACGTAACCGGACGCGGCCAATGCGCTCCGACGCGCCCGGCATCGAGCGACGCTTGCCCGGACGTCGATAACGTCGAACTGTAAACGCGCCTTTACAGTCGGTGCAAAAGGCGTTGGCGACCATGCGCTTTGAGTATCGCGTTTCAATTGCTGAGCACTGTACGTACTGTTGCCTACAGACTACAGACCTCGTGTATCCATCTTGGGAGGCCACGCAGAAAGACGATTGAAGTAAATGGTCTAACTAGCTTCAGTAATGTTTCATTAACTGTTCGTGCTAACAAAAACTCAACATGTTTGACTACAATTGGCTTGACGTGGTGTTTCGGTAATGCAAAGCAGAAAAACATCTGCAGATCCCACACACTGTGGGAATCGATGTAAGCGAAGCTTTCTATGCTGCTTGCTTCGATTTACGATAATTATCGGTGGGGTTGGTGGCGAATGTGCAGTTTCGTCAGCGTTTAGTCCAGCACGACAGCAATGAGTTGACGCGAAACGTTACCTTGCGTGCACCATGCACTGCCGTTTGCGTAGTCCGCAGAACACACGGGGAGACGTGTTTGCTTGAAGCGTTGTTGTGCTACATTTGTTCGTAATCTCTGACAGCATTGGGCATTATCATTGCCTGACATGGCACATAGCACCGTGGCATCAACGATCTGCACCATGTTTCGCTGCGCAGCGAAGACGCTCCTGTTCCGCGCGACGCTTCTTTCAGGCCTCGGTGTCCTCGACGTCGAGTAATGTGCGCAAAATTGCCTCGCCACTTTGCTTGTATTTGCCAGGTTTCTTTCACGTTCAGAAAATCGTTTACGTCTCACGTATTGAGCCACCGAAAGCTGTATCGGGGTTTTTTCATGTCGCTATACAATTTTCTAATTGACACATTTCATCTAATTATAATATTCGAGAAGTTGATTCATTAAATAGGTCAAGTTATGCGATAAGGATTGGCGTGGAAAAGAAAAATCTGAGTATCGCCTAGCAACGGCAAACAACATTACTTTGGTTCTGTTCAGCTAAATGGCATTCGCCTAATCTTAAAATCTGGCTAAGGTTAGCTGTGACACCCTCTATATTAGGGTAACATCGCCTCAGCTTCTTAAAAGCAATCCAAGAAATTTTTGCCAATCCGTCTTATTTCGTGCGACTGATAATACTACTTTTGTAATTAAGGAGGAGTTAGTAACTCCGACACAATCGCATCTGCCTTTAACTCATATTTTCAGTCCGTTCTTGCTCAAGTTAACCTCTAACTGCCTCCTTTTCAATTTCATATGGCTTCAACAATGAGTTACCTCCTTGTACCTCTTGACGGTGTTCTTAATTTGGCGTTAAAACTCGATAGTAAGAAGTCCTGTGGTCCTGGCTGCATTTGTAATGCTTTAAATGCTCGTTTGTCCCTTTCGCTTAGTCCTTATCTTAGTTATCTTTAACCAATCGCTAGCAACTGCGTTTGCTCTTTGTTCCTGGCGACGTGCAAAAATTCTACCTTTCCACAAATGTGACAATACGCAGATGTTAACTACCAAGCGATTTCGTTAACCTCTCACTCTTGAACATATGACTTACAAACATATCATGGATTACCTAGAAAGCGATAGCATACTACGTGATTGCCACTATGGTTTTCGTTGTGGTGTTAGCACCGTAACTAAGGTGGTTGAATTCACCCACGACATTCTTAAAGCACTGGACCGCGGTACACAGGTTGACGCAATTTTCAAACATCAATGGTCGACACTGGGGTTCTCAATAAACTGCTATTTCAACTCAGCCTCATACTAAACAATTCTCAATTCGTGGACTGGATTGCCAGTTTTCTGTTCGAACGTTCCCAATATGGTACGTTATAATGCTTCTGACTCCCCTATTGCTAATGTTTCCTGTGGCGTGCCGCAGGGTACCGTCCTCGGCCCACTTCTCTATCTTCTTTGCATTAGTGAATTGTCACAAAATATAATTACTAACACGCGTCTCTATGCTAATGATTGCATCATCTACCACAATATTACCTTCCCTGAAGATTATACTGTTTTTAATGACGTATTCTCACACTTCTGCCTATGGGGTAACACCTGGAAGATCAATATTAACTTCACCAAAACTTTTTCAATGGCATTAACTAGCCTTTAACTCCTACCGCCTTCTCATACCTTTCAATAACTCCTTCATGCTAAAAATACCCGAACATAAGTATCTCGGCCACTATTGACTCACAATGCATCTTGAAACAAGCATAATGAATTAATACGTACTAAATCATATAAAAACTCGGCAATTTCTAACGCATCCTCCGTGTGACTCCTCAAAAAACTAAACTGCTAAACTAAACTTCTTGAATTTGCATCTATAATTTCGAACACTTTCATCAAAATGATATTAACAAGATTGAGTTCGTGCGAAACAAAGCTGCTCGTTACCTAGCAACTTTGAAAAAAAAATGAAAAAAAACCCTAAAGGTTGCTACGATTGGGATTTTTCACCTTTAAATCTCTAATCTGCATCACTCTGGTGACACGTCGCCACAACGAAAGCGTAAAGTTCCTGCACACCTTAACCCTCCACGCTGTACCCGCTTAAATACTTTGTTTGATAAACCTTCCCGCGCCCGTAGCTCTCGCAACCTAAATCGTTTGCCACTGCAATCCATGACTGACATGTACAGATATAGATTTCTTCCCTCGGCAATTGAACATTGGAATGCATCGCCTGGAAATGTTCGTTCTTTGCCCATGGCCGATTTTTTGTTTGGAATTCACATGCGATGTTATCGCCACTCCTACTATAGCCCAAGATTGGCAGCAGTTTGTATAAGTAAATGAAATAAATACTGTAGTACAAACACTGTAATACAGAAATGAACAAATGATGCGCGTGGACATAGCGCAATGTTCTGCCGAATGATTAAAGAAACGCGTCAATATAATCCTCTCATTAATCTGACATAAGCATAACACGTTATGCCATACCGAAACTTTTTTTCACGCTCACGCGCGACAAAGCCAACCGGCATATCTCCGCCAGTAAAGTTTCTTTCCCCTTGAAGTTGATCAAGGCTCTTCAAGGGGATAATCGGCGTTGAGGAAGCAGGAGACAGGTTGGAAGTAAGAAATCTTGAAGATACATTCTAGCGAAACTGTTTACACACTCAAATGAAGTTTCCAGAAGAACGCTGACCATAAACATAGAAGTAAAACAGCGTCCTAATCCTCTACTTTTTCCTAAGAACATAGGACAACTGTCTCTAGATATGACCAACCGAGTTTCGCTGTTCAACCAGTCTTTGAATGCACTTCAGTAAACAATAAACAGGGGACGCAGCAACTGCTGGCGTGCCTCAACATTCCCCTAACCGATGCGGTTACACATGAATTTAAATAATTTACTGTGTTGTGCCTAATCTCGTTAGCAAAGTTGTTAGACTTTAAGCAAGCATTCTTACGCTCTCAGCGATTCCTCACAGCCTGGGTGCTTCCAATTGCTGTCGTCCCATATCTGCGTAATACGTTCGCGGGCCCGCTCTCGTCGAATACCAGAAGTGACCCGCGCACCGCCACTTAACAAGCACTGCGTCAAAGGAGCGTTCTTGTCGAATGTTACGCTGTCACTACACTGGCCTCTATCAGCTTTTGACGACTAGACTGTTCTTCAATTGAAAAATTCTTGGCACCTTCTCCGCGCAGGTCACATACTCCGTTAAGAGTGCTTGCTATTGTGGATCCTTCGCCATAGGCATTTAGATCTGACAAAAGGGTGTGCGACATCATCGCCCTCCACCTTTGGTGACGATGTCAACGCTCCTACATTCATGCGTAGGTATTAGTGGGTAATTACCCAGCATTCGAGCACTTCACTGGTCAATAACTGTCCAGTGAGAGGGTGCCGGAAAGTTGTTTGTGTGCTTAGAGCGTTACGCAGCATGTTCTGTATGTTTGAGGGATGAGCTGCTTAACAACCGTCCATCACGAGTATTTGTCGCTTTTGTTAGTTCCTGGCCAAACTGACCACGTCACTTCGTTTGGCTACTCATAGCAGCTCATAGTGTATGTTGCTGGAAGTGATCTTAAAAAAGTTAAGCGATGAAAAATATCAAGCCAAACCCCCGTAAAAATTATATTAGTCATCTTCATCATCCCCATCAGCGTAATTATGTTCTTTACCAGAGATTTCCAATTACCCCTGCCTTGCGCCTATTGATTCCATCTTATGCTTGCAAACTGCCCAACACCACGAAATGCTTCCCTTAAAAGACATACGGCAGTTGGGTTTGTCATGCGTTAGCATCGCATGGGTTCGGTTGTGCTGTCACGTCAGGAGTCGTGGTATCACGGAATGAATGGCTTAGGCCTTTCTGCACAAACTAGAATATTGCGCTTTGTTCCATCGTATTGTTTTTCTTCTGTGGTCATGCATGGTATTCATACTTGCCTATTCCAGAATGATTCATTTGTTGAGAGTTGACCCTATGTTCGTGTACTTTGCTTGCGTTTGCCTGTGCTTCTTTTACTGTCCATGAACCTATGAATATCTTGCCTGAAAACAGCAAGGCACGCTCCTTTGCGTTTCAGCTAGTCGTCGTGCGTATATGGGACTACGTAGGTGGACAATAAATATCATCGTAGCAACAACTTCAGCGCATGTCTTCTTTTGTTTGTTTTCCATTCCTGTCCCCTTCTTCGCTTTGGTTCAAGTTATACTCAAGTATCATCGAAGCGCGGAATGCCAGTGGTTCGGGAGCAACAACTGGTTCGGTCACTTTCGGAGGTCGTCACACCGGGCCTGTGCACGTATACGGTCGTGAGCGTTTCCGGTGCTATGCCAAGCTCGCTAGCATCACGAAGTGGCAAAAACGCTATCAGCCATGTGCTTCAAGAAATCCGGTGCCGAGTCTCGCAAAATGTCGCAAAAGCGAAACAACTAGCTCCGTAAGTGATCGCCCCTGCTTTTGCGAAATGACCAAAACGGAAGAATTATAGGGCGCACTACCAACGGCGGGCACAAGCAGGCTTTGTCATCTCGTTTCTGTTGCTATATAGCACCTGTCGCAGTCACGCACGAGGCAAACGCCTGTAGAAAGGGGCGATGTGTTTCTCTTCTGCATAAAAAAATATCGGATGCCATAATGAGTTTCACCTCTTGGAGTACTCAGGACTGTTGATAAAAAAAATTTTTGTGGGTGATTATGGTGGCGTTTGACGGTGTCCAGAATAGAACCTCAAGTTCTCGCGTGAGCCTCTTTCTGTCCAAGAGAGAGAGGGAGAGAAAGAAACGGGGTGGGGAAGGCAAGGATGTTAACTGGAATAGATTCTGGTTTGTTGCCCTGCACTGCGGGAATGGAAAGGGTAAGGAATAGCGGAGAGATGAAACAAAAGCACGAAAAAATATAGAAGAGGAGGAGAACGTCTGCGAGAAGTATAGTCTCCCTAACAGGCCATTCGAAACCAAAAACTACAATAGTGCCTCGACCGACTTGTGGTGTGATGAGTGTAACTAGCGTCCCAGGACTGCCTCCTCCAAAAGCGGCCGGCCGTCAAGAGGGGCCAGCGTGGTCGCGAGTTAGTGCCTGTGTGCGCTGTATCGGGAGCAACTGGAGAGAACGTGCTCAATAGTTTTCTCGCTGCCGCACTAGTGACATGCAGCATTATCATCCATTTTTATCTGTAAAGCAACGAATTTCGTAAAATCCTGCCGTTGACAAATTACTGTTGTCTCGGGTCGGGATAGTCCAGGTGGAGGTCGAAGTCGAAGACGGGGGTACAATCGATGCAGACGCGCGTGTTGGAAACTAGGTGTTTTCCACAACGATTGTGTGGCATCATTTTTAAGCGCTCGAAGTTTCGCTGCATTGTGATTCCCACATATCTTTTTCTTTTTTCATT
This sequence comes from Dermacentor variabilis, assembly GCF_050947875.1. Taxonomy (NCBI): domain Eukaryota; kingdom Metazoa; phylum Arthropoda; class Arachnida; order Ixodida; family Ixodidae; genus Dermacentor; species Dermacentor variabilis. Next base: position 45,629,873 of record NC_134577.1, read on the forward strand.
GGTGCCGTGAACGAACTGCACGAGATCGGCATGGTAGAGTCGTGCACACAACTGTCGGGCAGAGGTGATGCTGACCTTTCCTGCGTCATCGCCAAGTCAAGCATGGGAAGCAGCACGGTGGCCGACTGCACGAGCCAGACCAGCAAGGTGAGCGCATCGAAGGTGTGACGTGTTGTGTACAAATTTTTCTATTGCCTTTCGCTCTGCCAAAGTGATTGCCTATAAAGTGATCGCGCATATGCTAAACTGAAGTCTGCAAATGCTTTATCTAAGGCCTAAGTAAAAAGCGGCAACAAGAGTCGATAATCAAATAAAAAAATTATAAGCAGTGCGTAAAAAACAGGGTACGAAGAGCAGACATAAGTTTACTCACAATTGAAAGTTCATTTGACAATAGTGAGAGAGCATCCGTCATGTTAATGGTATGCATTGACATTCCTTTGCAATAAGCATTCAGCTATAAGTCATGTTTCGTGTGCGATGATGCAATGGCTACATTTATCACTTCAGCATCGCAGCAGTGGTGTAGCGTCTTGTTTATGTACTTTGCCTTCCTGCCGTACGATCACTGGTAAAAGTTAGTCCGGAGCTACCCGCTGTGACGTTCCTCATAATCCCCGTGCTCCGTCGGAATATTATACCCCCTAATTTAAAGCTGCACCAAGCGGAAACACATTGCGGTTTTTCAGGCTGCTTCCTGATCGATGGGAGTGCGAACCCATTTGGAAAAAAAAAAGTGCCGCCCTGCTTGCCATCTGCCGTTATAATAAAGGGAGCCGTACATTTTCATTACAGAACTCAATAATTAAGAATGCATGACTGTGATGAAGCTGAGCAAAGCATCGTTTTCAGTCGACGACTCGGGAAGCTTTGACCCCACCGACACAATACTGAAACACGAGAATAATGTAGTTCTGTGCAGACCAATGTTCTAAGTACCTCGAATGGCAATTTTGCGTGCATTTGCGGTCTCCTTTCAGGCTCGGAAAAAACACTTTTATGAACATAAAATTGTATCAGGAGTTTTTGACGTTGCTGTACAATTTTCTCAATGACACTTTTTATCTAATTGTAATATTCAAGAAGTTGATTAATTAGGACAAATGATCTAATTAGGCAGAATGAAAAAACTAATTTCTGTATCTCCAAACGCTGGCAAACATTACCTTGGTTCTGTCCGGCTACGTGGCATTCGCATATTCTTAAGCTCTGGCTAAAGTTAGCTGGGGCACCCTGTATGTTTGAACCGAGTCATTTCAATAGATGTTATCAAGCTGATGTTTATGTGCACAATTGTTTAATCTCATCCTATGCAAGGGGTAATTCATGCAATGTTCATGCATAACCCCTCACCTCGCACAATTTTTACACTTGTGCTCTACACCGTTCACGATCTATTCCAATATGCAAACACCAAAGCAGGAGGACGGACAGTGTGAGACGTCATTGCAGTGACGTCACGAGGATCAAGGTGATGTGTGATGCTAGCCGAGGGAATAATGCTGATGACATCGTGCGTGTATGCACATGGAAGTAGGACACATTTCTCGTCACACGATTTCGGGACATTTTCGAGGCAGTTGCAATCTTCAGAAAGCGCGGTTCGACAGCTTCGTGTAGACTGTTGCAAACGGTCGTGTACCCTCTGCTCTTGCAGCTACGAGCTCTTGTGCCTCGGCATATTTGAAGAAGGATCTTTAGCAAAAAGAAGTTTTTCTTCGGCATTGGCCAACGGGCTCCGTTAGAACTAGTAACGATGGCTTTTTTGTTGGACATACTGCCTTGCTAGTCAAGCCTACCTGTTGTATAAAATTTGTTATGCTCATGTCTCCTTTTTTCGTGCTTAAAAAGATATCTTGAAAACAAGGGTTGGTAATGCGGATAGTAATTCATAGGGTTTTTGTTCCTACCAAGCTGATTACTGCTACGGTATTTCAAATCGCCTTAGTGGTTTCACTATATTTGTTTCACCTTATATAAGGTATAAGCGTAGGTTTGATCTTTTCCTCAGTGGTAAATTCATGTGAATCGGCACGCATTGAAGCTGGCTTGCAGTCGTACGATTATAATGGTAAGAGTTCTATTCTTGACTGTGTCTACCGCTCACGTTCTTCATTTAGTCTTCATTTTCTGAGTGAACGCTCCATGGTTTTGCATAAACTTTCTCCTGGAAATAAGCCAGTCCTCATTATACGCGAGATTAACGTCAATTTACTTGACGCCGATAACGGAAGTGTAACAGTTTGTACGGACCGTTTTTCTGGTTTCGGACTTGAGTGATCAATTATCCCTTCTACTAGGTGTTCTACAGATGGTGTGAGCACGCCTCTTGACCATGCTTTAACATCGCACCAACTCCATACGCTGGTTTCATAGCTGCACAGGTCATAATTTTCCAATATTTGTCACCTTTCAAGCCGAAATACCACAGTCCGATCCTTGCCATTCTTTCTTCAGTTTTGACCGAGGTAGTTTTTCTAACACTATAGCTGATACTAACTGGTCTGCAATTAACTCACTACGTGATCCCCATCAAGTTCTTGAACATTTTTTTTCATCTTGCTGGAAGCCGTTCCCGCTAGCACAACTACCGTCAGATACAGGAAACATTTTAAGTGTCCTAGCAATCCTTGGGTAACGAAAACCTTACTAACTACCATGAGAAAAAAGAAATACTTATGCAAAAGAAACCTTAAAAATACATTTAATGGACACTCATGAGCCAAAATATGAGGACCCGTGATTGCGCAATAAAACTCATTTCCTCCTCTCCCTGTGAATTTAGTTTGAAATCAGAAACAGCTGTCCAAACTAGGCATTCCGAATTTTCTAGTGCACTCGTCGTTTTCCGTTTATGCCTGTTAACTACGAAGAAATTCTGCTTTTTCGGCGACCCTCTCGTTTGTATGCGCTGAGCCGCACGTTATCAAAGTTATTGTAACATACTGAATAACTTGATGAAGAAGTCTAAACAACAGTATTACAACAAATTAATTTGCAGAACACAAGAAGAATCACAAAAACAATGGCGACGACCTAATGCGTTCATGAATTTACCTAAGTGCGGTAATACTACTGATAAATTACAATAAAGCCTGTACTGATTCTTCTGCTATAACAAATACTTTCGGTGACTACTTCTATAACTTATGCCGCAGTCATCAGATGACCCCTCCTCATCCCGCTCCTCTCTGCACTCTCAATCCTTCTTTCCCGCAACTGTAGATGAAGTATGCTCCGTGGTATTAAGTCTGAGGAATACAAGCCCTGGCTTAGGTAACATTTCTGTATTTTATCTAAAACTTGTTGCACTAGTTATTTCTGATACACTTTGTATTATCATTAATCACATATTCAAATGCAGTATTTCTCTAAGCCCGCTTAAAGGGCTATGATTGTTCCTGTATATAAGAAAGGTGATAGAACAATGGCGCTTAACTATCGTTGCATTTCTTTTCTTTCGTTGATTAGTAAATTTTTTAAGTTATCATGTAATTGCCTGAATATACACTTTAAAAATTTAATTTGTTCCAATGATATCAATTTGGTTATCTTGCTGGCAGTTCGACTAACTTATCTTTATTATCCCTAACCGACTACATTTGTCACTCGATAAATACTGGTAACTTCGTTGGTTTGGTATTTTTAGACTTTACTAAAGCTTTCGATGCGATTAATCATGACATTTTACTAGGCTAGGAGCCCTGGGAATTACCAGTACAGTACTAAAACTCCTAAAAGGACGCCTGCATGATAGATAACATGTTTTTTTTCAGGAAGTGCTTACTCCGGTACTAAAGTTGTTTATCAAGGTGTACCACAAGTCTCTGTACTAAGTCCCTAACTATTATAATGCATCATATAACCACACAAACGACAACGGACGAGGAAAGAGACACACAGGACAGGCACGGATCTACTTCAACAGAGATTTACTCCGGGAAAACCCACATTTACACATGTATCATAATCACACTTGACAATCATTGGACAACCATCACTCGTCATTGGCATGCGGGCGTGAGTGGCACAAATTTGCATGTAAATAATTCCGCGCCTGTCCTGTGTGTTTCTTTCCTCGTCCGTTGTCGTTTGCGCGGTTACATGGTGCATGCCAATGTCGACCACCAACTAGCCCGCCTCTCCCTGTTGAATGTCCCTTACTATTCTCCATTTATATTAAGGATCTACCCACATGTCTTAAGTCTGCGCAGAACGTACTACACGCAGCCGATACTACCATCTCCTTGTGTGACAAATCTTTGACAACCTTAATCTTCAAACTAAACGATGAGCTTGAACAGATGGTTGCATGGTGTTCTTCCAGTCATTTAATTATCACTCCTACCCAAACTGAATTCATGATTGTCCGATCAAGGCAAAGAATACTACCCGGTATGCCTGAGATAACTCTGAATGGCCATCACATTCTCGTTTACGACCGTGTCTAAATTATCTAAAGAAAATAAGTTACCTAAAAAATAATAAATTCAGTCACTTTAGCATACGCCAAAGAGGGTAAAGGCGAGAGCCTGTGCGCTCAAGAGACAATCATTAAATTACTTAACATTCTCATTCGAGTACGTTATTAATTATTGTTTTCTCCTACCAAAGGTCGTGGGTTCGATTGCCTTAATTAGCTCAATATTGGTCAACGGTACCTTAATTAACTTCGACTTAACACCAAACACCGTGGGATTTACTTCCACATAAGCTCGAGGGTTCGACTCCAATGGATGGTCATGGGTTCGAGTGCCAGAATTAACTCTAAATTAATTAACTGTTTTTTAAAATGATGAGCGGCATCTGAGCCAGCTGTGGCAGAAGACGACGACGAACGCGCGAGCACGAGCACGTGTCTACTCGAATAGAGCTCACGTGACTTTCTGTACCGCACGCCGCGTTTTCCACACCGTCTGGGGTGGGAGCTATTTAAGCCTTTCGCCTTGATGAATTGAAACTGCAAGTAATCCTTGAAACCTTTCTTTGTGTGCGATATGGACATTCTGACTTATCCCCTTCTGTCACAAATTACGTTCGACTGTCGATAAATGTGTGAAATTTACATTATTTTATGCCAAGGTGCTGGAGACTCCGTAGAAAGCAAGTCAAGGTGGTATGAGAATAACTGTGCATTGTATAGACTGCCACCACAATTACATAGTAAATAATTATTTATTTATTGTGCAGACAGTCATGCTGCGTTTCTTCATTAAAAATAATGAATCACCCGCTCGAAAAACAAGCACAGGTTAATTATTGGGTGGAAGCATTGCAACGATGGAAAAAATCTTTTGCAATTACTACCGAAACGCCCCACTTCATATGTCCCGTCAAACACGCTAGTGCCTTTACCAAAGCGGTCGTCTGAAGCAATCAAATTCTCTGAGAAGTGAAATGGGTCTACTTTAGGAAAGCAGAATGTTCAATTTACTCAGCCTAATGTTCGTTGTCTATTACTTGGAACCGCTGCACAGTAATGGCAAAAGTAAGTAGCGCCCACTAACGTGTACGCCGTGACTCAAGCGTATATTTGAATTTGCGCATATTCGTTGTTCTGTACCTGGTGCCCAAATTCTTTGAATGGCTGTACTCTGTGGCGCGAAATTCCAGCTACTACTCCCGATGAATTACTCCAAACCTATGTGAACCCTGCGCGTGGGTTTGAGCAGCCTGTTTTGAAAGCCGCGCGGAGAGCGATGGCTTCAGGGAGAAATTTGTCGCTGTCTGCATTGCTACAAGGTGCTCGATGTTTAGGCAAGCTCCAAGTCCTAGTTTCTTTCCGCGAAGACTACGAATTGCCCTTGTTGCGTTGTGAGCTGTAAACCTAGCAATTGGCGACGTGTGAAGCTCCGGCGTCGCGTGCTTCTGAGAGGTCCCAGGCGACCGCAGTAGCTTCAACTAATCGGGCTGTCTCTATCCGATCAGTGCCAGGACCTACGCGTTTTAGGCCGTCAGTTCGTGCCCGAGGGTTGCTGCCACAGTAGAAAGTTTAAAGGCTTCCCGTATTCTTGTAAATGCAGGCGGACTGGGAATTTAGCCCGATAGGCGGAAGTGCAAACTTTAGTGGCCTGTAGGGTGTAACCACCTGTTGGCAAAGAGCTTAAACAGACAAACACACAGCTAACCAAGCAGTGACGAAGCGTACTGTACTTTGGTGCTGGAGTAATGTAGACGGCACGGCGTCACAGTATGACGCAGAGTCAGCAAAGTAAGGTTTGTTACAGCGCAACCCAAGACAAGGACAACAGAAGAAATAAAACGACGACACGGCGCTGCTTCTCGACTGATATATTTATTGAAGATATGTCTAGCATATATATATAGATGCCATTTGATAACCATGACTTGCACGAGATACAGAGATGCGTCGAGGCAACTGTGACACACTGACGCATGATCAATATTGACATAGGTAACGCAGTTCCTCGTCATGTAGAGTGATACGCGGTTCACTGATACACGCTTTGTCCCTAATCTTTATATTGTGAGCTTCGGCAAATTTCCTTGTCAATTGGCTTACGTGTTTATAAATGACACTGTCTTTTTTTTATATTCCAGGCGACAACCACACGACTTACAGTGCTCCGGGAGATGAAGTGGCGCAACCCCTTGAAGAGATAGCTCATGCTCTCGAAGCCAAACATTCACACATCGCTTCGTCTGTCCCTCGTACTCTCTACCACAAGATAATGGAATGGCATACACAACCTGCTCAGCACAAGTGATGTACCTGTTCACATGTTTGACAGTGCATTTTCCTTTCGCTTGCTTATCCTTCAGCAAATTATCAACTAACGGGCATATGCGACCTATCCTATGTTTCGCAGAAAAACGAACGTTCATGTTGTACCTTCAACCAACGTTCTTGAACCCATGCGCTAGCTTGTGTACATACGGTACAACTGTGTTTCTTTTTTTTTTCTTCTAATTTATTTTAATACCTTGGTCATTTATGCTCTTGACGCCGCGTACCATACTTTCACTCACGGATGAAATAATGGATTCGGGGTAACCAGCGTCCAGTAAACGATTTAACTGATCAGAAAAAGCAGCATTGATGTTCGTTGATGTTCGATGCGAACATCGCTCAGTTTTAACACCATCCACAACGGTACCACGGAGCAGTGGCCGCAGTTTGGTACTGACACAGCTAGTCGATAGGAAACGCAGCGCTTTGTATAAAATAAACTGACACAGACGGCTGATAGTTTCGTAGCGGACCGCGGCATTTCACACGGTTGCATTCGTTCGTCTTCTTTTAGAGAGAAGCTTTCTTTACAGTTCTGCCGGAGTTTGAAGCTCGTTGTCGTTTTCTCATCGGACATAAGCAACTTGGGCCATCTGGGTATGCGCACTCGAACAAACATATTGCTGCTGGCTACTCCCTGGACTGTAGCAGACAACTTGGGTCACTGGTTTTGTGTGTACCACTGCGAAAGTACACGAACAGCCTACTCCACGCGCTCAGTGCGTGCAACTCGGTATGTGCCTACCGTGTATGTGCCCAGTTATTGCCCAACTTCCTGGAATGTATGTGTCGAAGTTCCATAGCGAGTATGAAGACAAATCTATTTAGATATGCATGGTACTTCTCTGTGTATATACCTTTCATCAACACTCTTCGCGCATCATGTACCGCCTTGGTTCGTACTCGTGAGGCAGAGAGCTAAAATGTACTGGGGACCAGGCTGCCCCGCTGTCAATTGCTACTGCTGGTAACTCGCTAGCTCATCAAAAGCGCTTTGGCTTATCTGCATTGTAACAACGCGTGGGATATCTGTGTTCCGTTGTCTTCTACTTCGTGGTTAGGGGCTAAAGCGTAACATTAATATAGTATTGCTATCGTTTGTTAATCACCATTCCCGTGGCCTGCTGGCAAGAAACGCTGGTCGTCGCGGGGTGGGAGGTGGCCAGGTTGGCTCTTGGCGGGGGATTCACGCGTTTCTCAGGTCAAGGAGTTGGTCTGCCGCCGGGTGGTATTGCTGGTATCTATCCGGCCTCCTGAATAGGGAGAGCTATGGGCAGATCGCGGGGTCCTTCTGAAGCGCAGAAGCACGGTATCGGAATCCCGGGATACGTAGGGCTCCCAGCAGTCCCATCTTTTAGCGGCCGTTCTTTCGATCAGGTCACAGTGACTTAGCACTGGTACTTCCGGTCTCGCGATTGACCGGTTAAAATTACCCCTCTTCGAAGGCATGGCAAGGCGCGAACGTTTATCTCGTTCAATTTTTTCTCAGTCTCCTGCGAAACTGCGGTCTCCTGCGTGCCTTCCTTTATGCGGATAGAGGCGGTGATGTGGTTCGACTGAACCACCATTATGGAACTTTTGGATATTCGGGATTGCCCAACCTTCCGGATTTTATAGAAGCTTCTCATTAGATGGCTTTTTTTCGTAACTTGATTTGCAGGCGGCAATGCACAGATTTGGTTTGGCTGTGCGACAACTTCGTTAGTATGTTGAAGCTTGATGGATTCTTTCTTTTCAGTCTTCTGTTTGCGACATGTCAGTTGACATTGCTTTTTCTCGTGTGCAAGCTACGCCCAGAACTTACAATACAACAAGGCGCATTGATCCTGAAAGCTCAGACGAATGATTTTTCAGATTAAAAAAAAAAGATAGCGTGAAAAAAGTCACGTGAAAAGCCGCATTAGAAGTGCACAGGCAGCCTTTTACGTAGACACCACGTCGCGCTACACAATGAATGTGACGTCCCTAAGGTCCCGAAACACTTGAATTTATAGCCCTGTCACACAAGGATTTCGGATCGCAATCGCGTCCGAACCGGGTCGGGTTCTTCTGCACGGGCCCTATTCGACCATGATTTTACAAGATTCGGATCCAGTCGATCGCGATTTGTACTGCTTTGGTCTGCACCGTCGTGCTGAGTCAGCTCAACAAACTCGACCCGGATTGTTGGACTACCGCAGCGGCAAACGTATTTGGTCGCGATGAAAAAAACTGAGCCGGATCGGGCTCGATCGCGATCGAAGGTGCCCGTATTGCATCGGTATTAAAGAACGGCCGTAAGCCAAAGCTGTTCAAACCCTCGCCTCGCAACACAACTTGCTATTCAAGATGTCACGCAGTACGGTCCGGATGTTTTTGACAAATGGGCTATATCTATAATCTTACGCGCGTGCTAAGGTGCTAGATTGTTTGCAATTTACTACTGCCGAAATGTTACCGACGTCCACCCAGTCTGCACACGCTGTCGTACAAACAAGAGGCAGCCCGATGTGCCTCGCGGAGCAAATCAGCCGGGACTCGAGGCGTCACTGAAGAAACGTGGAAGTAAATCTGCCGCGGTATTCTCGCCGTCACGTGTAAACTGTCACGGCTGAGCTTGCAAGGTCAAGCAACAACGCTACCGCGAATAATAGCCCGCATTCAGGAAAAAGGCAAAAAACTTCGGCATTCAATGTTCGAACACTCCGAGGCGCCCCGAGCCCTGTCGTCGTAGCGGTCATCGAGATTGAAGCGTTTCCTGCAGCGTCATCCTAGCACAGCCTCGCCGCTGTTCGCGACGCTCCACCGTAACCTAGGCTACCGAAGTCACTCCATGCTGGCGTCTCGACGAACGCTCGTCACACCGGCGCTTTAGGTTTTCCCGGCAATGCGGGGTGCTTTAGTTATATAAAACATCGGACGTTGGCCGCGGTCCGCGCTTTGCGCTTTTCGTCCTTTCACTGACGCGACTGTAGCAGTGCGAGCGGTTCCAGCATTTGCAACATCGCAGTTTTGAAATACCGTCAGTCCTTACGCGATGCGGTGGTGTGAATGTCTTGCGCGGTGGCTGCTTGCCCGCTGGCCTGCCGTGAACCACGTCGACGGGTAGAGTGTTCTCAAGGACTTTGGCTTCAATTGTCCCTGAGACGTGCTTACGACGTTTGCAGCACTTCCAAGCGCCAGGGACCGACGTGCCTTTGAGAACAGTCACCGAGCACGCAAGACCTAATGGTAGGGTGACTACTTCGTGATCTCCGCTATCGCGTGCATCATTAACTTATATTTCGCTTGGATTATGGTGAACCACAGCTCAATGCAGTTATTGTCACCTTTAACGCCACTACAGGTTTCCTGAAAAGTGCAAGCAGGTTGAAGGTGTCTGCGCGCTTAACGCCGATGGCTTGCTTCTGCAAGAAAGTGATGTTAGTTTTCGTAGGAGGCTTTATGTTCGTGCCTTTATTTTTATGTTCTCACCACTACTGGCTCGTGCGGAGCAGTTCTCCGTTCACCGGATGGTCAGCACTGAATTGTCAGCGTACGCTGACGAGGGCTATAGCTGCCGATTTTTCTTGTGGATGTTAGGCGGGTTGTGATTCTTGTGATACGTTCTTCTACAGAGGAGTCAGATTCTTTGGCAGCTTCAAACGGTTTTTGTTCCCAATCCAACTTCGTTATTGGAGGCTGCAAACGTGTTCTTAATTCAGCGCGAGAAATCAGTGGTCCTGCACTCTTAAAGAGGTTTCCACTCTTTGGAGCTTATTATGTAATATAATCATCTGCCTTGCTTGCGTGTCCGTTCTTGAAAACTCTGCGCTGGCTACTTTCCTATCAAGGATATTGTGTAATGCTGATTATGTACGTACCTGGAAGTACTGGGCGCGCAACAATAAAGAAAGGAAATGCGCGCAAGGCATGGCGATTCTTGCTGTGGGACAAGGCAAGCCGCGATGGGTGCAAACTCTTTTACGAGAATGTGGTCATGGATGCCGTTGCCTGTAAGCCAACACGTTTCTAGCGACGATGTTTTGACAAATGTATCGCTACGTACGCGTGTAGTTCCACTATGCATGATGACGCAATGTCATTTAGCTGATTAACAAAACAAAATACTCAAACGCGCACACCGAGTTAAAGCAAGTAGGAACCTCGTTAATGTCTTCTTAGGACATCTTACAATGTACTCATTTCATCGCCAATTTTCAAAACAAATTAGTTTCGTCTTGGCCCATTTGCACTCGTTCCACAGAACCAAATGTGCCTGGTAGTGAGGCTTCACCGCTCCTAAATTTCATCAGTAGTGACTGATTCGCATACATAGGCTGCATTCGGGCATCTAATCCAGTTTGTCCGACCATAAGTTGGTGTTGTAATATTTGGCCAAACTATGGCGCATCGCTATGTAGTTTATCGCGAAAGTGTATACAATACGTAGATGCCGATTTGCAACAAAGGTGTGGGGATGTGCGAACACGAACCACTTGCCCTTTCTTAGGCTACAGTGGCCAAAGCGTTCCAGTTCGAACAGGTCGTACGCGCAATGTCTGCGCCACGTTTTGCTAGCGATTGGGCATCGGAAGGCGTCACCGCGTGCGCCGGTTATCGCACGGTCATCGTGAAACGATACGCTGACAGCTAGCTAGGGCGGCGATGATTTGGGCTTGTTCTGTCTGCATGTTGCTATCGTGAACCAACGCGCGCATTATTTCAGTGAGCGAGCGAGACCGATCGTGAGTGCGAATTTCGCAGCCCCAACCTGCGTCGCTGCCTTATCAATTTCTCAGCGCAGCACCAGAGGCTAAAGCAACAGTAGTTCAGGTCCGTACGTCAAAAAGCATTGCGTTGGCGATGCGCAAGTTTCTCTTCGCAGGTGCTTTCTATAAGCGTTTTTTTTTTCTTTTTCTTTCTTTAGTGTAGCAACACTAAGCCGGTGTTGCTGCAAAAGCGGTTATTGGAATACGAAAACCGGATACCTGGAGTAATTGGTTACGCTGTCTCTCTTTGGCTGTAGTATTGGTATATCCCCTTCTGTCACGAATTACGTTTGACTTTCGATAAATGTGTGAAATTTACATAATTTTATGCCAAGGTGCTGGAGACTCCATAGAAAGCAATCCAAGGTGGGATGAGAATAACTCTGTGCATTTTATAGACTGCCACCATAGTGACATAGTAATTAATTATTCATTTATTGCTGACTCAGTCATGCTGCGTTTCTTCATTAAAAACCATGAATCACCCGCCCGAATTACAAGCACAGGTTAGTTGTTGGGTGGAAGGATTGCAACGAGGAAAAATCTTTTGCAATTACTACAAAAACGCCCCACTTCATATGTCCCGTCAAACAGGCTAGTGCCTTCACCAAAGCGATCGTCTGAAGCAATAAAATTCTCTCAGAAGTGAAATGGGTGTACGTTAGGAAACCGGAATGTCCAATATACTCAAAGCTTAATGTTGGTTGTCTATTACTTGCAACTAGTGCACAGTAATGGCAAAAGTAAGTCGCGTCCACCAACGTGTACGCCATGACTGAAGGGGCTATGTTCACTTCCGTTCGTAGCTTTCGGGAGTTTGGATTCACCTCATACTTTAAAAGTCAATTGTAGACCACAATAGAATAGAATAGAATAGAATAGCTTTATTTCCATCTACTTGATGGAGGAGGCTGCAAGTAAAAGCTGCTACAGTAAGCAGCTTGACGAGGCCCGCAGCCCCCTCTACAGAATATTCGGCAACAGCATACATGCAAGCACATATGCATCATACATACATATATACACATACACATATACATATGTATACATACATATACACATACTCATATATACTCTCATGAACCCACATACTCGCATTTACACATGCACACCCATATCCATACAGAGCCACTGGTGACAAAACCAAAAACACTTAGAGTAGCTTGTGTGGTTCTCGTGGCGAATACAAATGAGACAAGAATACGCCGCTGAACATTATATACACACATATATATACACATACACATGCATTCATATACCCGTATATGCATACACACTCGTATGCACACCTACACACACACACATATACAGAAGCATATATACACACTTTATATACATACTAGCCGAGAGGATGTACACTGAACCAGTAATTTAAAAATCATGCATATACAAGTCTCTCAGTTGTTGGGCCGTTATTTGGGTGATATCAACGCCTAGATTATTATATTTATTTAGAAGCTTTGGCATTGTGTGTGACAGCTTTTCCCTTAAGTAATTTGTTCTGGGTGTGACCACCCGCCATATCTCTTTATGACGGGTAACATAAAATTTGTCATTAAGTTCAAGGTTAGAAAGTTCTCGTAGAAAGGAGCAGTTCAGTTTTGCTTCCCGCCTAAATGCAGTTGTTAACTTGTACTGGTATAACTTTAACACAGAAATTATGTTGGCTTCCTGAAATAAGTTTATAGTATGGGAGTTGTAGGGGACATTGAAGAGTAGCCGAACAAACTTCTTTTGCAAGACAAGTAGTTTATGCAAATTAACAAAGGTAGTTGTACCCCATACCAATAAGCAATAATAGAGGTACGAATAAAAAAGTGAGTTATAAATGAGAAGTTTAACTTTAAACGGCAATAGTGATTTACATTTCCACGTCATGCCAATGACCCTAGATAACTGGATTGTGACTGCGTCAATGTGTTCGTCCCAGAGCATATTACTCGAAAACGTTACGCCGAGAGTTCTCATACTAGTAACCATTTCTATCGTTTTTTCTCCGTACATAATGTTAATATTTGAATTCACTGGCTTATTTTTAGGCCTAAAGAGCACAGCTTTGGTTTTGTTTGTATTTATTTCTAATTGGTTCATTATTGACCAGTCCCTCAGCTTAGAGAGCATGAGGTTCGTTTCATATTCTATATCTGTGCAGTTTGTTCCTGAAACAAATATACTGGCGTCATCAGCATAATGCATTCTCCTAGCAACCAATAATAATAATAATAATAATAATAATAATAATAATAATAATAATAATAATAATAATACGGTGCATTAATAGCCGAGGTAGATGTATTCCAGTGCCGCGAACCCATGATTTCAGGAAGCGAGCTCCACTACCAAGTGAGACACTCTCTCCACTCGCCCCGTCTAGCCTCCGCCAACGAAATTCCTTCCCATGCGTTTTCCCATACCGGGCCTGGAAGATCACGTGACGCACACGTCACGGGCCCATCCTTCCTTTTTTTTCTCCTTTTTCCTTTTTCTTTTTCTTTTTTTTTTTTGCAGCATTGCACACTTCCGTTGATGGAGTTAGTTGCGCGCGTGCGGTTTTGATTACCTCGTTTCGCGCAGCACATGATTTTGCGCGCTGTGCACAACGACACATGATTACTGGTATAGTTCGGTGCTACACGAATACTGACGCAGAACAAGCGGATCGCAGAGCATGATCACGCGCTGGCACACGCTAGAAAATGACAGTTTCGGTACTTGCGCACGTGACTGCATGACCTTGGGAACAAACAGACGAAGCGGAAGTACATCTCTCTCGCTTCGGTGCGAAGTAAAACAGTAAACATGGAGACATTCCGCTTGTGTGTTTTATTATTTCTCTAAACTTCATTTCGCCAAATCAAGCAACAGATCACACAAATAACAGATGTCTTGCATAATTCTCGAAGTCACTTGTTACCACGAGCGACGTCACACGGCGGAGACAAGTACGTAGGCGCAGGGACACGTGTACGTCATCGTCCGGCTTGGAGCGCGGACGCCCCGAGGGAAACTGAAAACGGCGTTCGGATTGAAATTTCAGAATTTTCCGCGGCGCGTAACGATGTAGTACTTTGCAAACACAATCGTTAGCGCGCATCGTATGCACTGCCCTTGTCAGCTCAAGATTGCCAGACCTGGTCAGGGGCCCTTTACGCTTTCCTTGGCACCATATTTATGGGGAGGGTTCTTCTTAAGGGGCGAGGGGGTAAGGGGGGTGGCTGAGGTACCGACCAAAGGTGTGTTAGCGCGAAGGAGGTGGGGGTGGGGGGACTGACTGCTTCGCTGGAGGTCAGTTAGCTATCGTCTCTCTGAAAGAGATTAACAGCAGGGGCAAAAAATTGTGCTCGTGGGACGAAAATTTCTGAAATAGAATGAATATATAAATTAAAAAATAAAAGTAGGGCAGAAAGGGGAAAAAAACAAAAAGTAATATCGAAACACTAAGCAACCAAATAAAAACTATTGTTACCTATAGCTTGGCATTTTGCATCGCAATAAGATTCTAACGATCCCTTTGAAAATGTTATACCTATTAGTTACAATGTCCTGAAATTATGGGTGAGGTATGACTCGCTGCATTTTCCTTCTCACGCAGAAGGTAACCTGTAAGATGTGGCGCTTAAGTTCATCTAAGTTATGACCTAGTTGGTTGAAATGTTGGGCGACGGTTTTGGGATGCTTTTCAGCTTTGTCCGTGCGATGTCCATTTAACCTGACGTTCATTCTTTGTCCCGTTTCACCGATGAATTGTTTCTTGGAGAGGGAACATTCAAGCATATAAATGACATCCGAATTAGTACAGGTAAAAATAGTTTTCATTTAGTGTATATGATTTTTTGCCGTGCTTTTAATTGTAATGGCACATTGAAGGTGCCTGCATTTTTTGAACCTGTGACAACATGCTTTTATTATGGGGGAACGATGTTGGCTGACTATTTCCTGCACTAACATGTCTAAGGTTTCTGTTGGTGCGATAGGTCACCCTTGGCCCCACCGGGAACGCTTTTCTCGGATGTTCGTTACTTTAAAATATTGGGTGGTATTTTCGTAGGATGTTTATGTTGGGAGTGCATTACAATATTTTGTTATAAAAGCTGGTGGTCTTTCATGTTCTGGTGTAGCCTGTTTCTTAGCTATTTCTGACGGCCTCTCCTATCTTGACACAATGTCATAAGCTCTGAATGAAGGAAATTGTTGATAGTTTCTTTTTGCTAGCGTTGCTTTAAGGTCATTTAGGTGGTGGATATAGTCGTTATCTTAGCTGCAGATTTGTCTTAGTCATTTCGTTTGAACGACAAAAATTCCTCGCTTGCAGTGTCGCGGGTTATGACTGTGTTAGTCTAAAGATTTCTGGCTATGCGTAGAAAGTGTCGTTCTCAGTCTTCCATTTTCTTCGTAGGCCGTCGTGTTGAAGAAGTTGATTTGTCTAGGAAAGTGGTGAGCAGTAAGTTTAATACTCGATTGAAAGCGGTTGAAATGCTTATGCCGTGTTCCCATATTGCAATTATATCGTCAATGTAACGAAGATAGGTGTGGAATTTTAAATGGTAGGATTTCAACAGGTCTGCTTCAAACTGTCCCATGAAAATATTCGTATACGTGGGAGCGAATAGTGTTCCCATGCTAGTCCTGAAGTTTGCAGGTAGTGAATAAAATAGAATTCGAAATATTTGAGCGTGAGAACTAACCTAAGGAGTGAGAGGTAAACTTCAGGAGTGTGCGCTTCGGCATTGACTGCGAGGGATTTCTATACAGCTTGAATTCCTTCACTCATGGGTATGTTGGTGTAAAGGGCAGAAACATGTAAAGTGACTAGAATAGCGCGGTCGGGAAGGATTTGGTTCGCATTAATGTCGCGGATAATTCTATGTAAGTGTGGCGTGTCTTGAACGAAAGATGGGAGGGTGGTGGGGAATTTTGACAGGTGGTGATTTAGGAATTTAGCTAGTGACTCCATAGGCGTGTTGTTATTAGATCCGATAGGCCGACCTGCGATTTGTGCTTTAAATATTCCTTCTGCGGGAACATTGCGTGTTTTAGGAAGGAGATAAAAACGGACTGTTTCTTTGTTCTTCGGCATCGTGAAGCGATATTCAGACTGGGTGATAAGTGCGCTGGACAGGAGCTCCGCTATTGTGCTTTGCACACTATTGCTGTAGTCTGAAGTTGGCTTAGAGACGTGCTTCGTGTAATAGATGTGGTTAATCTGCTGTTTTGACGCCTCATTCTTGTATTCTATAGGTCAGATTACCATACTGCCGTTTTTTGCCTGCTTCTTTTATTACAATATCATTTCTTTCCGCAAGTGCTTTAACAATTTGCGTGCTAAGCGCTGGGGTGAATAACTGTCACCTAAATGCGGAAGGAAATGTGGAAGCTTCCGAACAAACGCAAGTTGTTGACATTGAAAGCTGAATGATAAAAGAACAGCCTTCAATCGCGAGGATTATTGCCCTGTCGCTGCTGCAGCTATAATAGCTCTTTACGCAAACAATCACGCTGGAGACACCAATAAATGTGGCGATGTTTTTCCCGGTCGCGTAAGACACGCCGAACTGCACCACGAGTTAGACTTATTTTCGTGTCCAGGGCTGTGTTTTGACATTGGTTTATGCAATGGCCGAGTCCCTTATGAAGACAAGCTAGAGATGTTCTGGTCATTCAGAAGTTACGCTATATTATCACATTCGCCATTTTTCCTTGCGCGATTGGCTCATAGGGGAACTAAGCCCTCTCCGATTGGCCGAGAAAAAAAGGAATATTGTGGAGTTTGATGGTGTCCAGACTAGCGGCCCAATGTCTCGTATCATCACATTTTTTTTTCGCCGTTCCTGTCACATACGCAAATCACGTTTTCTTTTGTTTTCTTTCGTTCATCACGGCCACGAATGGCCGGCACGAGGTGGACCCGGCCGTGTCGAGCATCCATCTGTCGGACAAGGACGACGCCGGAGTTTAGTGCTTCGTCACCGGGTCAAGCGTGGGAGGCAGCACCGTGGCCAACTGTACGAGCCAGAGCAGCAAGGTGAGGTCATCAAGAGCAGACTTTTCTTGCGTTCTAATCTATCCAATGCCTTTCGCTCTGCAAGGTAAATTGCCTGTAAAATTATTTCACAAGCTCTACACTCGAGCAGCATATCGTCACCAGGTCGACTGCGGTATGCAAGATGCACTGCGAAGTCCGTTATTTATCATTTCTTTACTTCAGCATCTTTAATCTGTCATGTCGTTCCTTCCCACTTTCCGTCCTTTTTTTTCTAGGCTGCTGTCATTCGCAGTGATGAATTAATACTGAGCTTGCGAATGAACTGCTTATTTGCATATTGTTTCATTTCTGCTATTCATAAACTGCTCTTCAAAACGTGCAATCCAATGACAGTTTAGTAATGTTGTGAATATATTTGCATGTGAAGGCCGCTTTCTATAGGTGGTGAGAACGGAAGTTCCTGGTTCGAGAACTATTCGAAAATTATGCTATAGTCAAGTTGTTTTGCTTCTGACACTGTTCGATTGGCATTTGATTTGGTTATGAAAATTACTACTCGCACACCCCTAATGAAACTCAAATACAAGCAAAATAGCCAATGAGAAAGATCAACGTTGGCGTTATGATTCTCACCGAACGATAGGAAGTGCCCAGGGTGCTTATTTCAAAGCTCGTGCAACGATTCCTTGTGATATGATTCGCCATTAACTTGCAGTCGTGCTAGCTTTCAGAGGAATATACTTTAAAAGTGGGAAGCAACGTTTGCGTAGGGTTTATCATCCACAGGGGTTCTTGAAAACCGGACAACGAAAGTCCATGTAGGAAAAATACGGAAGCAAGTGACGTGGCTTTCTATGGTACACTATGAGACCCGCCGATCACTTGACCACTGCAATAAGAAAAAGAGAAAGTTCTGATGTAGAACTTTTTTTGAGTCCGTTGGATAGATGCAAACTACGAAAGCACGTATTACCTATCTAAATATTGATGGCTGCTTGCGTCACTCAGCTACACTTTTCAATTAGTACTAGTTGTAAAACTGCGCGTAATGTATACAGGCTGTTTCATCGAACGCATTCAATAATTTTTGAAGTTTACCTGTGGAAGATGGCGCAATTCTGGTTCATGAGGTGGTGTACTCGAAGCGGTGGACACTGCTTGAGCAAAAAGAATGAAATGCATAATCATCTCATTAACCAAATTAACTAATTAAATTTCGAAGTAGTTGCCTTATGACCCACATTGCAATTAACAAATTCTAGCCGTGGAGTTCGCGAGGCGGATCCACTTGGAGCGAATTCTCAGGATGAGACCAGTTACTTCTGTGCTTTAAATCCAAAAAAGACGTTTTGTTAAGAAAGTAATGCATATATATATAATGAAGGGCGCGAATACGCTGTTCACTGCGCTGTAACGTGACCCTAAGTGTTTTGCGCGGTCAACGAATCAATAAGCTCATGACGACACGAAGGATGCAATTCTCAGTCTGGCCTTGGTGTCTCTCCCAGGTCCACCTGGCTCCTGGAGCGGCGGGGTGAACAGCAGCTATTGCCGCACGCTCCTGTCAGGCCACAGGTAACAGGCGTGCAACTTTAGTGACACAGTGTTTCAGACTTTCCGGGGGAATGAACATTCCGTTGCACATCATGTCGCCGCGCAGCCGGCTACCCCACTTTGGGTGCCTGTTGGCCAGGATATCCAGCAGGGCGGAACCTTCTAGCACTGCCTGTCGAAGTGCAAAGATATATAATGAATCATCAGTTATAACAAATTATTGGATATGACGAAGTAGGGAAAAAAATGATAGAAGTTTCTTCAACATTATCGACGTGTACGCTTATTACGAATGCATTGTGTTAACGGGTGGTACTTTGTTATGACGAGATTCGGCGGTAATATAACACCCCAATAATTGTAGACGTGTTCATACTGTGCTACGAAGTTGTATCAGTCATAACTCTGGCCACCATCATTATTGCGTTGTTTTACTAAAGGATTCTAATAAAACAATCAAAAACATGTTGTAAATCATAAATAATCCCTTTAAATTGGCTAAAAATCAAGCCCTATAGAAAGGTAAGCATGCACGCTATAGCACACATGCAAATATTGACAAAAATGATTAGTGAATTTTAGGCTTGCTTCGTCATATTCAATAAAATAAGAACCCCTCATAGCAAAGCTGGAGGGGAGACAAGGATTACTTTCTGATATCCATTACTTAGTCATATCAATTATTACATGTACTGAACTATGAATCTTTAGGGGATTTCAAGGGAAATTTCACTGAGTTCGTCACATCCATTATTTCGTAATATCTCGTTTCGCTATAACAAAATTTTACAATTTCTTTATGCCATTATTCATTGTATCGAGCTTCAGCCGCACATGCTGAGCCACTAACTAGCACATTGTCGCTTGTTTTGTGTCCACTGGGCAGGGCGAAGGCCTTTCCCATCGATCTCAGATTAGCCCTGTCTTAAACTAGCTGATTCGAACTTGCGCATGCAAATTTCCTAATGTCACCAGCCCACATAATTTTCTGCTGTCCTCGACTTCGCTTTCCTTCCGTTGGCACCCATTCTGTAACTCTAATGGTCCGCCAGTTATCAACCCCACTCATTACATGGCCTGCTTAGATGCATTTTTTTTCTTAATGTCAACTAAAATACCGGCTATCCCCTGTTGCTCTTTTATTCGCACCGCTCTCATCCTGTGTCTTAACGTTACGCCTAACATTTTCCTTTCGATTGTTTCGCGTGGTCCTTAACTTGTTCTCAAGGTTCTTTGCTTACCTCCAAGTTTCTAACACATATATTGGCGCCGATACAATTCAATGATTGTACACTTTTCAACGACAGGGATAGGCTGTTTTTCACCATTTGATAATGTGTACCGTATGCACTCCAACACATTTTTATTCTTGTGTAAGTTTTCGTCTCGTGGTTAGGGTCACCTGTGAGTAATTGATCAAGATAAATGTACTCCTTCACAGACTCTAAAGGCTGACTGCCGATCATAAATTCTTGTTTCTTTGCCAGGCTTTTTAACATTACCTTTCTCTTCTTATTATTAATCTTCAAACCCACTCTTGCACTCAAACTGATAAAGATGTCTTATTGCTTCCTCGTCATCTTCATGCAACCAGTGTGAAAAACTTGCGTAACTATATCAATTTGTGTAACATGCCTGTGTCTTCTGCACTCATGGTGCCTACACGTGGATATGCAGTTTCCTTTTGTTCGTTTTCGGTTAGCTGTGGCAGGAAAAGTTTGCAACTGTTTTCACTCTTACAGAACCACTCCTACAGAATTTGTGAGGGTTGTGCTTCTGATCGTGATATTTCTGTAGGAATTAGTAAGGAATGCTGTAAATTACTTTTCTTTTTTGAGGTAAACATTTCCGGTCTTACCCTGGGCACATTTTGCAAGTACTGAACACCATAAAGCACAACTGGAGGTACCATCAGCGTAAATTGAAGCATCAACCATCCTGAAAATATTGCGACTTATTATTCCGTTGCCAAGTTCATCTGCATTTATAAATGTCGTTTGTAATGTAAATGCATGTAATGCACCTGTATGTAAATGTGTAAATGAGGTTCCAGAACGTACACTCGAGGCTGCTAGTATATGCTTAAAAACTGCCTACAGAGCAATTAGAGTGCATAACTAATTCATGAAGTCGCATCCTTAAGGCAGTGAAAATTCATACCCGTAACAGGCATTCCAGTCGGGTATTCCCGGGTCACCTTTTTATTTATGCTGACACTACAGTGATTCAAATGTGAATTTGTGTAGACCATTTGCAAAAATTAGGCCGTCATATTTACAGTATAGAATTGCTAGACCGCATACGAAATGCTTCGTTAAGCTAGCTTGATGTTGAAGCTGAAGTTATAGCAGCCTGGGCTGTTGCAGCCTGCCCTGCGAACCTGGTACTCAACCCGTCTAGTACGATGGGGTCTGGAAGCTCCGTGCTGTCTTGCTGGCCAGATTTTCCAGCAGCCTGGTGTCTTGATGCCCACCCGGTGGATCCACTGACCAGCTCACCTAGCGAGCTGGTATTTCGATACGCGCCCTGCTAACACGGTGGGAGCTCTTGTGGCCGCCGAGGCTTCTGATGAGAAGATCACGCGTGCGTTACGGAATCACAAGAGGTAAAAGCTTTCTTCAAGCACAATTTCTTCGTGAAAAACACAAAACAAAAGTTGGGCGAGTTCACATACGCAAATTCAGCGCCTGTGTATACTTCGTTTTTTACTCGCTGTTTAATTTCACCGATTACTTTTATTTAAAGATTGTCTTCAGTACAATCACGGGAGATGTAGTCTGACTCGATATCGCGGGTTGATTTCGCATAGGCTGCCATTGGGCCAATAACAGTGCATGGGGTTGCGCGAGTGAGTGGTCACAAGTTTTCCTGAATAACTTTAGCCTTTAACGCGTGAACGCAACTCGCCCCACTTTTCTGAAGACACCAAGAATTTGATCGATAAATTCTCACTGCTCATTAACATAGGATATCCCCATGGTTTTTGGTTCCGAGAGCACGGGACGCAACCCCGGGCAAAGTTCCGTTTCCTAGCGTACGAGGTAAGCGCAAGCCTTGCGACTGTTTTGAACTAATTTGTCCAGATTCCTTTATCAATCGTTTAGGTTAGTGTAACCGTATGTTCATTTGCACATTGCATAATGTATGCTTAGAAATTGAGCTTTTCAGAGAAGTGAGGGCACAGGAGCGCGTCGAGGTTCTAATGAGTTATAGGCTGATGCTTTTAACCACAACAACTCATTTGGGCAAATTCGTCTTTCAGTGATGTCAGTTAGCGTGAGTGTAATTCCGTCTGCTGGGGCAGTGTTTTATGAGACCAATTTGAGCGTTTCAGAGCTATGAGTGAACATCAATGCGTTGAGGTACGAACAGGCTATAGCTTGATGTTTTTTACGTGACAACTAATATGTGCATGTTCGTTGATCGGTCGTTTAGGTTAGTGTCAGTATATGTTCATATCCACGGGGCGTAAACATTGCGTAGAAATTCAGTTTTTGAGAGTAGTGAGGGAACTGGAGCACGTCGAGGTTCTAATTGGCTATAGGCTGTTGCTTTTAACCACAACTCATTTAGGCAAATTGGTTTTTCCGTGATGTCATTTAGCGTGAGTGTAATTCCGTCTGCTGAGGCAGTGTTTTATGAGACCAATTTGATTGTTTCAGAGCTATGACTGAACATCAATGCGTTGAGGTACGAACAGGCTATAGCTTAATGTGTTTTTATGCGATAACTAATATGTGCATGTTCGTTGATCGGTCGTTTAGGTTAGTGTCAGTATATGTTCATTTCCACGGGGCGTAAAGATTGCGTAGAAGTTCAGCTTTTCAGAGAAGTGAGGGAACAGGACCGCGTCGAGGTTCTAATGGGCTATAGGCTGATGCTTTAAACCACAATACCTCATTTGGGCAAATTGGCTTTTCTGTGATGTCAGTTAGCGTGAGTGTGATTGCGTTTGCTGAGGCAGTGTTTTATGAGACCAATTTGAGCTTTTCAGTAATATGAGTGAACATCAATTCGTTGAGATACGAACAGGCTACAGCTTAATGTGTTTTTTTTGCGATAACTAATATGTGCATGTTCGTTGATCGGTCGTTTAGGTTAGTGTCAGTATATGTTCATTTCCAAGGGGCGTAAAGATTGCGTAGAAATTCAGCTTTTGAGAGAAGTGAGGGAACAGGAGCGCGTCGAGGTTCTAATTGGCTATAGGCTGTTGCTTTTAACCACAACAACTCATTTGGGCAAATTGGTTTTTCAGTGATGTCAGTTAGCGTGAGTGTAATTGCGTTTGCTGAGGCAGTGTTTTATGAGACCAATTTGAGCTTTTCAGTGATATGAGTGAACATCAAATAGTTGAGATACGAGCAAGCTACAGCTTAATGTGTTTTTTATGCGACAACTAATATGTGCATGTTCGTTGATCGGTCGTTTAGGTTAGTGTCAGTATATGTTCATTTCCACGGGGCGTAAAGAGTGCGTAGAAATGCAGCTTTTGAGAGAAGTGAGGGAACAGGAGCGCGTCGAGGTTCTACTTGGCTATAGGCTGTTGCTTTTAACCACAACAACTCATTTGGGCAAATTGGTTTTTCAGTGATGTTAGTTAGCGTGAGTGTAATTGCGTCTGCTGAGGCAGTGTTTTATGCATCCAATTTGAGCTTCTCAGAGATATCGGTGAACATCAATGCGTCGCGATACGAACAGGTTTTAGCCTAGCTTTTTTCGCGCGGTAAGGAATATGTGCATATTCATTTATCAATCGATTAGGCCAGTATCAGCATATGTTCACTTAAAGGGTGCATAATGTATGCTTAGAAATTCAGGTTTTCAGAGAAGTGAAGTAATAGGAGAGCGTCGAGGTTTTAATGGGCTATAGTCTGATGATCTTAACCACAACTCATTTGGGCAAATTGGTTTTTCAGTCATGTAAGTTAGCGTGAGTGTAATTGCGTTTGCTGAGTCAGTGTTTTATGCGTGCAATTTTCGCTTTTTCAGAGCTATCAGTGACCATCAATGCGTTGAGGTACTCATTGTTTTTTTTTACGCGATAGCTGATATTTGCATGTTCGTTTATTGGTCGTTTAGGTTAAAGTCAGCGTATGTTCATTTCCACGGGGCGTAAAGAGAGCGTAGAAATTCATCTTTTGAGAGAAGTGAGGGAACAGGAGCGCGTCGTGCTTCTAATGGGCTATAGGCTGTTGCTTTAATCCACAACAAATCATTTGGGCGAATTGGTTTTTCAGTGATGTCATTTAGCGTGAGTGTATATCCGTCTGCTGAGGCAGTGTTTTATGAGACCAATTTGAGCGTTTCAGAGCTATGAGTGAACGTCAATGCGTTGAGGTACGAACAGGCTATAGTTTGATGTTTTTTTACGCGAGAACAAATATGTGCATGTTCGTTGATCAGTCGTTTAGGTTAGTGTCAGCATATGTTCATTTCCACAGGGCATAAAGAGTGCATAGAAATTCAGCTTTTGAGAGAAGTGAGGGAACAGGAGCGCGTCGAGGTTCTAATTGGCTATAGGCTGTTGCTTTTAACCACAACAACTCATTTGGGCAAATTGGTTTTTCAGTGATGTCAGTTAGCGTGAGTGTAATTGCGTTTGCTGAGGCAGTGTTTTATGAGACCAATTTAAGCTTTTCAGTGATATGAGTGAACATCAAATCGTTGAGATACGAACAAGCTACAGCTTAATGTGTTTTTTATGCTATAACTAATATGTGCATGTTCGTTGATCGGTCGTTTAGGTTAGTGTCAGTATATGTTCATTACCGCGGGGCGTAAAGATTGCGTAGAAGTGCAACTTTTCAGAGAAGTGAGGGAACAGGACCGTGTCGAGGTTCTAATGGGCTATAGGCTGATGCTTTAAACCACAATGACTCATTTGGGCAAATTGGTTTTTCAGTGCTGTCAGTTAGCGTGAGTGTTATTGCGTTTGCTGAGGCAGTGTTTTATGAGACCAATTTGAGCTTTTCAGTGATATGAGTGAACATCAATTCGTTGAGATACGAACAGGCTACAGCTTAATGTGTTTTTATGCGAGAACTAATATGTGCATGTTCGTTGATCGGTCGTTTAGGTTAGTGTCAGTATATGTTCATTTCCACGGGGCGTAAAGATTGCGTAGAAATTCAGCTTTTGAGAGAAGTGAGGGAACAGGAGCGCGTCGAGGTTCTAATTGGCTATAGGCTGTTGCTTTTAACCTCAACAACTCATTTGGGCAAATTGGTTTTTCAGTGATGTCAGTTAGCTTGAGTGTAATTGCGTTTGCTGAGACAGTGTTTTATGAGACCAATTTGAGCTTTTCAGTGATATGAGTGAACATCAAATCGTTGAGATACGAACAAGCTACAGCTTAATGTGTTTTTTATGCGATAACTAATATGTGCATGTTCGTTATCGGTCGTTTAGGTTAGTGTCAGTATATGTTCATTTCCACGGGTCGTAAAGGTTGCGTAGAAGTTCAGCTTTTCAGAGAAGTGAGGGAACAGGACCGCGTTGAGGTTCTAATGGGCTATAGGCTGATGCTTTAAACCACAATAACTCATTTGGGCAAATATGTTTTTCAGTGATGTCAGTTAGCGGGAGTGTTATTGCGTTTGCTCAGGCAGTGTTTTATGAGACCAATTTGAGCTCTTCAGAGCTATGAGTGAACACCAATGCGTTCAGGTACGAACAGGATATAGCTTGATGTCTTTTTACGCGAGAACTAATATGTGCATGTTCGTTGATCAGTCGTTTAGGTTAGTGCCAGTATATGTTCATTTCCACAGTGCGTAAAGAGTGCGTAGAAATTCAGCTTTTGAGAGAAGTGAGGGAACAGGAGCGCGTCGAGGTTCTAATTGGCTATAGGCTGTTGCTTTTAACCACAACAACTCATTCGGGAAAATTGGTTTTTCAGTGATGTCAGTTAGCATGAGTGTAATTGCGTTTGCTGAGGCAGTGTTTTATGCATCCAATTTGAGCTTCTCAGAGATATCGGTGAACATCAATGCGTCGCGATACGAACAGGTTTTAGCCTAGCTTTTTTCGCGCGGTAACGAATATGTGCATATTCATTTATCAATCGATTAGGCCAGTATCAGCATATGTTCACTTACAGGGTGCATAATGTATGCTTAGAAATTCAGGTTTTCAGAGAAGTGAAGGAATAGGAGAGCGTCGAGGTTTTAATGGGCTATAGTCTGATGATCTTAACCACAACTCATTTGGGCAAATTGGTTTTTCATTCATGTAAGTTAGCGTGAGTGTAATTGCGTTTGCTGAGTCAGTGTTTTATGCGTGCAATTTTCGCTTTTTCAGAGCTATGAGTGACCATCAATGCGCTGAGGTACGCATTGTTTTTTTTACGCGATAGCTGATATTTGCATGTTCGTTTATCGGTCGTTTAGGTTAAAGTCAGCGTATGTTCATTTCTACGGGGCGTAAAGAGAGCATAGAAATTCATCTTTTGAGAGAAGTGAGGGAACAGGAGCGCGTCGAGCTTCTAATGGGCTATAGGCTGTTGCTTTAACCCACAACAACTCATTTGGGCAAATTGGTTTTTCGGTGATGTCATTTAGCGTGAGTGTATATCCGTCTGCTGAGGCAGTGTTTTATGAGAACAATTTGAGCGTTTCAGAGCTATGAGTGAACATCAATGCGTTGAGGTACGAACAGGCTATAGTTTGATGTTTTTTTACGCGAGAACAAATATGTGCATGTTCGTTGATCAGTCGTTTAGGTTAGTGTCAGTATATGTTCATTTCCGCAGGGCGTAAAGAGTGCGTAGAAATTCAGCTTTTGAGAGAAGTGAGGGAACAGGAGCGGGTCGAGGTTCTAATTGGCTATAGGCTGTTGCTTTTAACCACAACTCATTTGGGCAAATTGGTTTTTCAGTGATGTCAGTTAGCGTGTGTGTAATTGCGGCTGCTGAAGCAGTGTTTTATGCATCCAATTTGAGCTTTTTAAAGCTATGAGTGATCATGAATGCGTTGAGCTACGAACAGGCTATAGCTTGATGTTTTTTTACGCGAGAACTAATATGTGCATGTTCGTTGATCGGTAGTTTAGGTTAGTGTCAGTATATGTTCATTTCCACGGAGCGTAAAGATTGCGTAGAAATTCAGCTTTTGAGAGAAATGAGGGAACAGGAGCGCGTCGAGGTTCTAATTGGCTATAGGCTGTTGCTTTTAACCACAACAACTCATTTGGGCAAATAGGTTTTTCAGTGATGTCAGTAAGCGTGAGTGTAATTGCTTATGCTGAGGCAGTGTTTTATGCGTACAATTCGAGCTTCTCAGAGATATCGGTGAACATCAATGCGTCGCGATACGAACAGGTTTTAGCCTAGCTTTTTTCGCGCGGTAAGGAATATGTGCATATTCATTTATCAATCGATTAGGCCAGTATCAGCATATGTTCACTTACAGGGTGCATAATGTATGCTTAGAAATTCAGGTTTTCAGAGAAGTGAAGGAATAGGAGAGCGTCGAGGTTTTAATGGGCTATAGTCTGATGATCTTAACCACAACTCATTTGGGCAAATTGGTTTTTCAGTCATGTAAGTTAGCGTGAGTAATTGCGTTTGCTGAGTCAGTGTTTTATGCGTGCAATTTTCGCTTTTTCAGAGCTATGAGTGACCATCAATGCGTTGAGGTACTCATTGTTTTTTTTTACGCGATAGCTGATATTTGCATGTTCGTTTATTGGTCGTTTAGGTTAAAGTCAGCGTATGTTCATTTCCACGGGGCGTAAAGAGAGCGTAGAAATTCATCTTTTGAGAGAAGTGAGGGAACAGGAGCGCGTCGTGCTTCTAATGGGGTATAGGCTGTTGCTTTAATCCACAACAAATCATTTGGGCGAATTGGTTTTTCAGTGATGTCATTTAGCGTGAGTGTATATCCGTCTGCTGAGGCAGTGTTTTATGAGACCAATTTGAGCGTTTCAGAGCTATGAGTGAACGTCAATGCGTTGAGGTACGAACAGGCTATAGTTTGATGTTTTTTTACGCGAGAAGAAATATGTGCATGTTCGTTGATCAGTCGTTTAGGTTAGTGTCAGCATATGTTCATTTCCACAGGGCGTAAAGAGTGCGTACAAATTCAGCTTTTGAGAGAAGTGAGGGAACAGGAGCGCGTCGAGGTTCTAATTGGCTATAGGCTGTTGCTTTTAACCACAACAACTCATTTGGGCAAATTGCTTTTTCAGTGATGTCAGTTAGCGTGAGTGTAATTGCGTTTGCTGAGGCAGTGTTTTATGAGACCAATTTAAGCTTTTCAGTGATATGAGTGAACATCAAATCGTTGAGATACGAACAAGCTACAGCTTAATGTGTTTTTTATGCTATAACTAATATGTACATGTTCGTTGATCGGTCGTTTAGGTTAGTGTCAGTATATGTTCATTTCCGCGGGGCGTAAAGATTGCGTAGAAGTTCAACTTTTCAGAGAAGTGAGGGAACAGGACCGTGTCGAGGTTCTAATGGGCTATAGGCTGATGCTTTAAACCACAATGACTCATTTGGGAAAATTGGTTTTTCAGTGCTGTCAGTTAGCGTGAGTGTTATTGCGTTTGCTGAGGCAGTGTTTTATGAGACCAATTTGAGCTTTTCAGTGATATGAGTGAACATCAATTCGTTGAGATACGAACAGGCTACAGCTTAATGTGTTTTTATGCGAGAACTAATATGTGCATGTTCGTTGATCGGTCGTTTAGGTTAGTGTCAGTATATGTTCATTTCCACAGGGCGTAAAGATTGCGTAGAAATTCAGCTTTTGAGAGAAGTGAGGGAACAGGAGCGCGTCGAGGTTCTAATTGGCTATAGGCTGTTGCTTTTAACCTCAACAACTCATTTGGGCAAATTGGTTTTTCAGTGATGTCAGTTAGCTTGAGTGTAATTGCGTTTGCTGAGGCAGTGTTTTATGAGACCAATTTGAGCTTTTCAGTGATATGAGTGAACATCAAATCGTTGAGATACGAACAAGCTACAGCTTAATGTGTTTTTTATGCGATAACTAATATGTGCATGTTCGTTATCGGTCGTTTAGGTTAGTGTCAGTATATGTTCATTTCCACGGGTCGTAAAGATTGCGTAGAAGTTCAGCTTTTCAGAGAAGTGAGGGAACAGGACCGCGTTGAGGTTCTAATGGGCTATAGGCTGATGCTTTAAACCACAATAACTCATTTGGGCAAATATGTTTTTCAGTGATGTCAGTTAGCGGGAGTGTTATTGCGTTTGCTCAGGCAGTGTTTTATGAGACCAATTTGAGCTCTTCAGAGCTATGAGTGAACACCAATGCGTTGAGGTACGAACAGGATATAGCTTGATGTCTTTTTACGCGAGAACTAATATGTGCATGTTCGTTGATCAGTCGTTTAGGTTAGTGCCAGTATATGTTCATTTCCACAGTGCGTAAAGAGTGCGTAGAAATTCAGCTTTTGAGAGAAGTGAGGGAACAGGAGCGCGTCGAGGTTGTAATTGGCTATAGGCTGTTGCTTTTAACCACAACAACTCATTCGGGAAAATTAGTTTTTCAGTGATGTCAGTTAGCGTGAGTGTAATTGCGTCTGCTGAGGCAGTGTTTTATGCATCCAATTTGAGCTTCTCAGAGATATCGGTGAACATCAATGCGTCGCGATACGAACAGGTTTTAGCCTAGCTTTTTTCGCGCGGTAACGAATATGTGCATATTCATTTATCAATCGATTAGGCCAGTATCAGCATATGTTCACTTACAGGGTGCATAATGTATGCTTAGAAATTCAGGTTTTCAGAGAAGTGAAGGAATAGGAGAGCGTCGAGGTTTTAATGGGCTATAGTCTGATGATCTTAACCACAACTCATTTGGGCAAATTGGTTTTTCAGTCATGTAAGTTAGCGTGAGTGTAATTGCGTTTGCTGAGTCAGTGTTTTATGCGTGCAATTTTCGCTTTTTCAGAGCTATGAGTGACCATCAATGCGCTGAGGTACGCATTGTTTTTTTTTTACGCGATAGCTGATATTTGCATGTTCGTTTATCGGTCGTTTAGGTTAAAGTCAGCGTATGTTCATTTCTACGGGGCGTAAAGAGAGCGTAGAAATTCAGCTTTTGAGAGAAGTGAGGGAACAGGAGCGGGTCGAGGTTCTAATTGGCTATAGGCTGTTGCTTTTAACCACAACTCATTTGGGCAAATTGGTTTTTCAGTGATGTCAGTTAGCGTGTGTGTAATTGCGGCTGCTGAAGCAGTGTTTTATGCATCCAATTTGAGCTTTTTAAAGCTATGAGTGATCATGAATGCGTTGAGCTACGAACAGGCTATAGCTTGATGTTTTTTTACGCGAGAACTAATATGTGCATGTTCGTTGATCGGTAGTTTAGGTTAGTGTCAGTATATGTTCATTTCCACGGAGCGTAAAGATTGCGTAGAAATTCAGCTTTTGAGAGAAATGAGGGAACAGGAGCGCGTCGAGGTTCTAATTGGCTATAGGCTGTTGCTTTTAACCACAACAACTCATTTGGGCAAATAGGTTTTTCAGTGATGTCAGTAAGCGTGAGTGTAATTGCTTATGCTGAGGCAGTGTTTTATGCGTACAATTCGAGCTTCTCAGACATATCGGTGAACATCAATGCGTCGCGATACGAACAGGTTTTACCCTAGCTTTTTTCGCGCGGTAACCAATATGTGCATATCCATTTATCAGTCGATTAGGCCCGTATCAGCATATGTTCACTTACAGGGTGCATAATGTATGCTTAGAAATTCAGGTTTTCAGAGAAGTGAATGAATAGGAGAGCGTTGAGGTTTTAATGGGCTATAGTCAGAGGATCTTAACCACAACTCATTTGGGCAAATTGGTTTTTCAGTGATGTCAGTTAGCTTGAGTGTAATTGCGTTTGCTGAGGCAGTGTTTTATGAGACCAATTTGAGCTTTTCAGTGATATGAGTGAACATCAAATCGTTGAGATACGAACAAGCTACAGCTTAATGTGTTTTTTATGCGATAACTAATATGTGCATGTTCGTTATCGGTCGTTTAGGTTAGTGTCAGTATATGTTCATTTCCACGGGTCGTAAAGGTTGCGTAGAAGTTCAGCTTTTCAGAGAAGTGAGGGAACAGGACCGCGTTGAGGTTCTAATGGGCTATAGGCTGATGCTTTAAACCACAATAACTCATTTGGGCAAATATGTTTTTCAGTGATGTCAGTTAGCGGGAGTGTTATTGCGTTTGCTCAGGCAGTGTTTTATGAGACCAATTTGAGCTCTTCAGAGCTATGAGTGAACACCAATGCGTTCAGGTACGAACAGGATATAGCTTGATGTCTTTTTACGCGAGAACTAATATGTGCATGTTCGTTGATCAGTCGTTTAGGTTAGTGCCAGTATATGTTCATTTCCACAGTGCGTAAAGAGTGCGTAGAAATTCAGCTTTTGAGAGAAGTGAGGGAACAGGAGCGCGTCGAGGTTCTAATTGGCTATAGGCTGTTGCTTTTAACCACAACAACTCATTCGGGAAAATTGGTTTTTCAGTGATGTCAGTTAGCATGAGTGTAATTGCGTTTGCTGAGGCAGTGTTTTATGCATCCAATTTGAGCTTCTCAGAGATATCGGTGAACATCAATGCGTCGCGATACGAACAGGTTTTAGCCTAGCTTTTTTCGCGCGGTAACGAATATGTGCATATTCATTTATCAATCGATTAGGCCAGTATCAGCATATGTTCACTTACAGGGTGCATAATGTATGCTTAGAAATTCAGGTTTTCAGAGAAGTGAAGGAATAGGAGAGCGTCGAGGTTTTAATGGGCTATAGTCTGATGATCTTAACCACAACTCATTTGGGCAAATTGGTTTTTCATTCATGTAAGTTAGCGTGAGTGTAATTGCGTTTGCTGAGTCAGTGTTTTATGCGTGCAATTTTCGCTTTTTCAGAGCTATGAGTGACCATCAATGCGCTGAGGTACGCATTGTTTTTTTTACGCGATAGCTGATATTTGCATGTTCGTTTATCGGTCGTTTAGGTTAAAGTCAGCGTATGTTCATTTCTACGGGGCGTAAAGAGAGCATAGAAATTCATCTTTTGAGAGAAGTGAGGGAACAGGAGCGCGTCGAGCTTCTAATGGGCTATAGGCTGTTGCTTTAACCCACAACAACTCATTTGGGCAAATTGGTTTTTCGGTGATGTCATTTAGCGTGAGTGTATATCCGTCTGCTGAGGCAGTGTTTTATGAGAACAATTTGAGCGTTTCAGAGCTATGAGTGAACATCAATGCGTTGAGGTACGAACAGGCTATAGTTTGATGTTTTTTTACGCGAGAACAAATATGTGCATGTTCGTTGATCAGTCGTTTAGGTTAGTGTCAGTATATGTTCATTTCCGCAGGGCGTAAAGAGTGCGTAGAAATTCAGCTTTTGAGAGAAGTGAGGGAACAGGAGCGGGTCGAGGTTCTAATTGGCTATAGGCTGTTGCTTTTAACCACAACTCATTTGGGCAAATTGGTTTTTCAGTGATGTCAGTTAGCGTGTGTGTAATTGCGGCTGCTGAAGCAGTGTTTTATGCATCCAATTTGAGCTTTTTAAAGCTATGAGTGATCATGAATGCGTTGAGCTACGAACAGGCTATAGCTTGATGTTTTTTTACGCGAGAACTAATATGTGCATGTTCGTTGATCGGTAGTTTAGGTTAGTGTCAGTATATGTTCATTTCCACGGAGCGTAAAGATTGCGTAGAAATTCAGCTTTTGAGAGAAATGAGGGAACAGGAGCGCGTCGAGGTTCTAATTGGCTATAGGCTGTTGCTTTTAACCACAACAACTCATTTGGGCAAATAGGTTTTTCAGTGATGTCAGTAAGCGTGAGTGTAATTGCTTATGCTGAGGCAGTGTTTTATGCGTACAATTCGAGCTTCTCAGAGATATCGGTGAACATCAATGCGTCGCGATACGAACAGGTTTTAGCCTAGCTTTTTTCGCGCGGTAAGGAATATGTGCATATTCATTTATCAATCGATTAGGCCAGTATCAGCATATGTTCACTTACAGGGTGCATAATGTATGCTTAGAAATTCAGGTTTTCAGAGAAGTGAAGGAATAGGAGAGCGTCGAGGTTTTAATGGGCTATAGTCTGATGATCTTAACCACAACTCATTTGGGCAAATTGGTTTTTCAGTCATGTAAGTTAGCGTGAGTAATTGCGTTTGCTGAGTCAGTGTTTTATGCGTGCAATTTTCGCTTTTTCAGAGCTATGAGTGACCATCAATGCGTTGAGGTACTCATTGTTTTTTTTACGCGATAGCTGATATTTGCATGTTCGTTTATTGGTCGTTTAGGTTAAAGTCAGCGTATGTTCATTTCCACGGGGCGTAAAGAGAGCGTAGAAATTCATCTTTTGAGAGAAGTGAGGGAACAGGAGCGCGTCGTGCTTCTAATGGGGTATAGGCTGTTGCTTTAATCCACAACAAATCATTTGGGCGAATTGGTTTTTCAGTGATGTCATTTAGCGTGAGTGTATATCCGTCTGCTGAGGCAGTGTTTTATGAGACCAATTTGAGCGTTTCAGAGCTATGAGTGAACGTCAATGCGTTGAGGTACGAACAGGCTATAGTTTGATGTTTTTTTACGCGAGAAGAAATATGTGCATGTTCGTTGATCAGTCGTTTAGGTTAGTGTCAGCATATGTTCATTTCCACAGGGCGTAAAGAGTGCGTACAAATTCAGCTTTTGAGAGAAGTGAGGGAACAGGAGCGCGTCGAGGTTCTAATTGGCTATAGGCTGTTGCTTTTAACCACAACAACTCATTTGGGCAAATTGCTTTTTCAGTGATGTCAGTTAGCGTGAGTGTAATTGCGTTTGCTGAGGCAGTGTTTTATGAGACCAATTTAAGCTTTTCAGTGATATGAGTGAACATCAAATCGTTGAGATACGAACAAGCTACAGCTTAATGTGTTTTTTATGCTATAACTAATATGTACATGTTCGTTGATCGGTCGTTTAGGTTAGTGTCAGTATATGTTCATTTCCGCGGGGCGTAAAGATTGCGTAGAAGTTCAACTTTTCAGAGAAGTGAGGGAACAGGACCGTGTCGAGGTTCTAATGGGCTATAGGCTGATGCTTTAAACCACAATGACTCATTTGGGAAAATTGGTTTTTCAGTGCTGTCAGTTAGCGTGAGTGTTATTGCGTTTGCTGAGGCAGTGTTTTATGAGACCAATTTGAGCTTTTCAGTGATATGAGTGAACATCAATTCGTTGAGATACGAACAGGCTACAGCTTAATGTGTTTTTATGCGAGAACTAATATGTGCATGTTCGTTGATCGGTCGTTTAGGTTAGTGTCAGTATATGTTCATTTCCACGGGGCGTAAAGATTGCGTAGAAATTCAGCTTTTGAGAGAAGTGAGGGAACAGGAGCGCGTCGAGGTTCTAATTGGCTATAGGCTGTTGCTTTTAACCTCAACAACTCATTTGGGCAAATTGGTTTTTCAGTGATGTCAGTTAGCTTGAGTGTAATTGCGTTTGCTGAGGCAGTGTTTTATGAGACCAATTTGAGCTTTTCAGTGATATGAGTGAACATCAAATCGTTGAGATACGAACAAGCTACAGCTTAATGTGTTTTTTATGCGATAACTAATATGTGCATGTTCGTTATCGGTCGTTTAGGTTAGTGTCAGTATATGTTCATTTCCACGGGTCGTAAAGATTGCGTAGAAGTTCAGCTTTTCAGAGAAGTGAGGGAACAGGACCGCGTTGAGGTTCTAATGGGCTATAGGCTGATGCTTTAAACCACAATAACTCATTTGGGCAAATATGTTTTTCAGTGATGTCAGTTAGCGGGAGTGTTATTGCGTTTGCTCAGGCAGTGTTTTATGAGACCAATTTGAGCTCTTCAGAGCTATGAGTGAACACCAATGCGTTGAGGTACGAACAGGATATAGCTTGATGTCTTTTTACGCGAGAACTAATATGTGCATGTTCGTTGATCAGTCGTTTAGGTTAGTGCCAGTATATGTTC
Source organism: Dermacentor variabilis (assembly GCF_050947875.1). Taxonomy (NCBI): domain Eukaryota; kingdom Metazoa; phylum Arthropoda; class Arachnida; order Ixodida; family Ixodidae; genus Dermacentor; species Dermacentor variabilis. The sequence goes on from NC_134577.1 coordinate 45,664,855, forward strand.
ATTTCCACAGTGCGTAAAGAGTGCGTAGAAATTCAGCTTTTGAGAGAAGTGAGGGAACAGGAGCGCGTCGAGGTTGTAATTGGCTATAGGCTGTTGCTTTTAACCACAACAACTCATTCGGGAAAATTAGTTTTTCAGTGATGTCAGTTAGCGTGAGTGTAATTGCGTCTGCTGAGGCAGTGTTTTATGCATCCAATTTGAGCTTCTCAGAGATATCGGTGAACATCAATGCGTCGCGATACGAACAGGTTTTAGCCTAGCTTTTTTCGCGCGGTAACGAATATGTGCATATTCATTTATCAATCGATTAGGCCAGTATCAGCATATGTTCACTTACAGGGTGCATAATGTATGCTTAGAAATTCAGGTTTTCAGAGAAGTGAAGGAATAGGAGAGCGTCGAGGTTTTAATGGGCTATAGTCTGATGATCTTAACCACAACTCATTTGGGCAAATTGGTTTTTCAGTCATGTAAGTTAGCGTGAGTGTAATTGCGTTTGCTGAGTCAGTGTTTTATGCGTGCAATTTTCGCTTTTTCAGAGCTATGAGTGACCATCAATGCGCTGAGGTACGCATTGTTTTTTTTTTACGCGATAGCTGATATTTGCACGTTCGTTTATCGGTCGTTTAGGTTAAAGTCAGCGTATGTTCATTTCTACGGGGCGTAAAGAGAGCGTAGAAATTCAGCTTTTGAGAGAAGTGAGGGAACAGGAGCGGGTCGAGGTTCTAATTGGCTATAGGCTGTTGCTTTTAACCACAACTCATTTGGGCAAATTGGTTTTTCAGTGATGTCAGTTAGCGTGTGTGTAATTGCGGCTGCTGAAGCAGTGTTTTATGCATCCAATTTGAGCTTTTTAAAGCTATGAGTGATCATGAATGCGTTGAGCTACGAACAGGCTATAGCTTGATGTTTTTTTACGCGAGAACTAATATGTGCATGTTCGTTGATCGGTAGTTTAGGTTAGTGTCAGTATATGTTCATTTCCACGGAGCGTAAAGATTGCGTAGAAATTCAGCTTTTGAGAGAAATGAGGGAACAGGAGCGCGTCGAGGTTCTAATTGGCTATAGGCTGTTGCTTTTAACCACAACAACTCATTTGGGCAAATAGGTTTTTCAGTGATGTCAGTAAGCGTGAGTGTAATTGCTTATGCTGAGGCAGTGTTTTATGCGTACAATTCGAGCTTCTCAGACATATCGGTGAACATCAATGCGTCGCGATACGAACAGGTTTTACCCTAGCTTTTTTCGCGCGGTAACCAATATGTGCATATCCATTTATCAGTCGATTAGGCCCGTATCAGCATATGTTCACTTACAGGGTGCATAATGTATGCTTAGAAATTCAGGTTTTCAGAGAAGTGAATGAATAGGAGAGCGTTGAGGTTTTAATGGGCTATAGTCAGAGGATCTTAACCACAACTCATTTGGGCAAATTGGTTTTTCAGTCATGTAAGTTAGCGTGAGTGTAATTGCGTTTGCTGAGTCAGTGTTTTATGCGTGCAATTTTCGCTTTTTCAGAGCTATGAGTGAGCATCAATGCGTTGAGGTACTCATTGTTTTTTTTACGCGATAGCTAATATTTGCATGTTCGTTTATCGGTAGTTTAGGTTAAAGTCAGCGTATGTTCATTTCCACGGGGCGTAAAAAAGAGCGTAGAAATTCATCTTTTGAGAGAAGTGAGGGAACAGGAGCGCGTCGAGCTTCTAATGGGCTATAGGCTGATGCTTTTAACCACAACTCATTTGGGCAAATTGGCTTTTCTGTGATGTCATTTAGCGTGAGTGTAATTCCGTCTGCTGAGGCAGTGTTTTATGCGTCCAATTTGAGCTTCTCAGAGATATGGGTGAACATCAATGCGTCGCGATACGAACAGGTTTTAGCCTAGCTTTTTTCGCGCGGTAACTAATATGTGCATATTCATTTATCAATCGATTAGGCTAGTATCAGCATATGTTCACTTACAGGGTGCATAATGTATGCTTAGAAATTCAGGTTTTCAGAGAAGTGAACGAATAGGAGAGCGTCGAGCTTCTAATGGGCTATAGGCTGATGTTTTTAACCGCAACTCATTTGGGCAAATTGGCTTTTCTGTTATGTCAGTTAGCGTGAGTGTGATTGCGTTTGCTGAGTCAATGCTGTATGCGTCCAATTTGAGCTTTTCAAAGCTATGAGTGAACAGCAATGCCTTGATATAGCCTATAGCCTGGCATTTTTTGCGCAATAAATAATATGTGCATATTCGTCTATCAATCGTTTACGTTAGTGTCAGTATATGCTCATTTGCGCGGGGCGTAAAGTGTGCGTAGAAATTCAGGTTTTCATAAAAGTGAGGGAACCGGAGCGCGTCGAGGTTCTAATTGGTTATAGGCTGATGCTTTTAAGCACAACTCATTTGGGCAAATTGGTTTTTCAATCATGTAAGTTAGCGTGTGTCTAATTGCATTTGCTGAGGCAGTGTTGTATGCATTCAATTTGAGCTTTGCTGAGATTTGGGTGAGCAGCAGCGCGTAGAGTTTCGAAGAGGCTATAGCCTTGCGTTTTTTTTTCCTGCGGTAACTAATTTATCCAAATTCGTTTATCAATCGTTTAACTTAGTGTCGGCATAAGTTCATTTGCCGTTGGCGTAATGTAGGCGTAGAAATTCAGCTTTTCAGTGAAGTGAGGGAACGTGAGCGCGTCGACGTTCTAATGGGCCTCTAATGTTCTTACCACAACTAATTTAGCAAATTGGTTTTGCAATCATGTAAGTTACCTTGAGTGTAATTGCGTTTGCTGAGGCAGTGTTGTATTCATCAAATTTGAGCTTTTGAGGTATGTTTGTGAACAGCAATGCCTTGAGATTCGAACAGGCTATGCAGCCTGGGGTTTTTTTCCGCGGTAACTAATTTCTCCAAATTGATTTATCAATTGTTTACGTTAGATTTAGTATATGTGCGTATGCAAGGGGGCTAATGTATGCGTCGATATTCAGGTGTTCATAGAAGTGAGGGAACGGGAGAGCGTCGAGGCTCTAATCAGCCATAGGCTGATGTATTTCTTTTACCACAACTCATTTTGACAAATTGGTTTTTCAATCATTTATGTTACCGTGAGTTAGTTGCGTTTGCTGGGGCACTGTTGTATGCATACAATTCGTGCTTTTCAGATATTTGAGTGAGCAAAAGTGCGTTTAGATTCGAAGAGGCTACTGACTTGCATTTTTTTTCCTCACGGTAACTAATTTATCCAAATTCGCTTATCAATCATTTAGTTTAGCTTTAATATATGTGCATATGCAAGGTGCTTAATGTATGCATCGATATTCAAATTTTTACAGAAATGACGGAACAGGAGCGAGTTGATGTTCCAATGGGCTATAGGCTGGTGTTTCTTACTAGAACAACTCATTTGGGCAAATTGGTTTCTCAATCATGTAAGTCACCGTGAGTGTAATTGCGTTTGCTGGGGCAGTGTTGTATGCATCCAATTTGAGGTTTTGTGAGATTTGATTGCGCAGCAGTACGTTGAGAATGGAACGGGATATAGCCTTCTGTTTTTTTTTTCCGCAGTAAGTAATTTGTCCAAATTCGTTAATGAAGCGTTTAAGTTAGTGTCTCTAAGGCGCTGGTTCTCGGCGCATATCAGTCCCCGGGAACGCGCGGATACCGTTTAACGCGATAAATGAACGATTAGGCAAAGAATAATATTTCCCATAAAATTGAAAAAATGGTAAGCCCATAGCCCATTGAAATATCATTTTTCCGAGAAAAAATACAGTGTCTCTAAGGCGCTGGTTCTCGGCGTATATCAGTCCCCGGGAACGCGCAGATGCCGTTTAACGCGATAAATGAACGACTAGGCAAAGAATAATTTTTCCCCTGAAATTGAAAAAATGGTAAGCCTATAGCCCATGAAAATATCATTTTTCCGACAAAAAATAAACTGTCTCTAAGGCGCTGGTTCTCAGCGTATATCAGTCCCCGGGCACGCGCAGATGCCGTTTAACGCGATAAATGAACGATTTGGCAAAGAATAATTTTTCCCCTAAAATTGAAAAAATGGTAAGCCTATAGCCCACGGAAATATCATTTTTCCGACAAAAAATAATGTGTCTCTAAGGCGCTGGTTCTCGGCGTATATCAGTCCCCGGGAACACGCAGATACCGTTTAACGCGATAAATGAACGATTAGGCAAAGAATAATTTTTCCCCTAAATTATTCCCCCGACGTGCCTTTGAGAACAGTCACCGTGCACGCAAGACCTAATGGTAGAGTGACTACTTCGTGATCTCCGCTATCGCGTGCATCATTAACTTATAGTTCGCTTTGATTATGGTCAACCACAGCTCAATGCAGTTATTGTCACCTTTAACACCACTACAGGTTTCCTGAAAAGTGCAAGCAGGTTGAAGGTGTCTGCGCGCTTAACGCCGATGGCTTGCTTCTGCAAGAAAGTGATGTTAGTTTTCGTAGGAGGCTTTATGCTCGTGCCTTTATTTTTATGTTCTCACCACTACTGGCTCGTGTGGCGCAGTTCTCCGTTCACCGGATGATCAGCACTGAATTGTCAGCGTACGCTGACGAGGGCTATAGCTGCCGATTTTTCTTGTGGATGTTAGGCGGGTTGTGATTCTTGTGATACGTTCTTCTACAGAGGAGTCAGATTCTTTGGCAGCTTCAAACGGTTTCTGTTCCCGATCCAACTTCGTTATTGGAGGCTGCAAACGTGTTCTTAATTCAGCGCGAGAAATGAGTGGTCCTGCACTCTTAAAGAAGTTTCCACCCTTTGGAGCTTATTATGTAACATAATCATCTGCCTTGCTTGCGTGTCCGTTCTTGAAAACTCTGCGCTCGCTACTTTCCTATCGAAGATATTCTGTCACGCTGATTACGCACATACCTGGAAGTACTGGGCGCGCAACATCAAAAAAAGGAAATGCGCGCAAGGCATGGCGATTCTTGCTGTGGGACAAGGCAAGCCGCGATGGGTGCAAACTCTTTTACGAGAATGTGGTCATGGATGCCGTTGCCTGTAAGCCAACACGTTTCTAGCGACGATGTTTTGACAAATGTATCGCTACGTACGCGTGTAGTTCCACTATGCATGATGACGCAATGTCATTTAGCTGATTAACAAAACAAAATACTCAAACGCGCACACCGAGTTAAAGCAAGTAGGAACCTCGTTAATGTCTTCTTAGGACATCTTACAATGTACTCATTTCATCGCCAATTTTCAAAACAAATTAGTTTCGTATTGGCCCATTTGCACTCGTTCCACAGAACGAAATGTGCCTGGTAGTGAGGCTTCACCGCTTCTAAATTTCGTCACTAGTGACTGATTCGCATACATAGGCTGCATTCAGGCATCTACTCCAGTTTGTCCGACCATAAGTTGGTGTTGTAATATTTGGCCAAACTATGGCGCATCGCTATGTAGTTTATCGCGAAAGTGTATACAATACGTAGATGCCGATTTGCAACAAAGGTGTGGGGATGTGCGAACACGAACCACTTGCCCTTTCTTAGGCTACAGTGGCCAAAGCGTTCCAGTTCGAACAGGTCGTACGCGCAATGTCTGCGCCACGTTTTGCTAGCGATTGGGCATCAGAAGGCGTCACCGCGTGCGCCGGTTATCGCACGGTCATCGTGAAACGATACGCTGACAGCTAGCTAGGGCGGCGATGATTTGGGCTTGTTCAGTCTGCATGTTGCTATCGTGAACCAACGCGCGCATTATTTCAGTGAGCGAGCCAGACCGATCGTGAGTGCGAATTTCGCAGCCCCAACCTGCGTCGCTGCCTTATCAATTTCTCAGCGCAGCACCAGAGGCTAAAGCAACAGTAGTTCAGGTCCGTACGTCAAAAAGCATTGCGTTGGCGATGCGCAAGGTTCTCTTCGCAGGTGCTTTCTATAAGCGCTTTTTTTTTCTTTAGTGTAGCAACACTAAGCCGGTGTTGCTGCAAAAGCGGTTATTGGAATACGAAAACCGAATACCCGGAGTAATTGGTTACGCTGTCTCTCTTTGGCTGTAATATTGGTATATCCCCTTCTGTCACGAATTACGTTTGACTTTTGATAAATGTGTGAAATTAACATAAATTTATGCCAAGGTGCTGGGGACACCATAGAAAGCAATCCAAGGTGGGATGAGAATAACTGTGCATTTTATAGACAGCCACCATAGTTACATAGTAATTAATTATTCATTTATTGCACACTCAGTCATGCTGCGTTTCTTCATTAAAAATCACGAATCACCCGCTCGAATTACAAGCACAGGTTAATTGTTGGGTGGAAGGATTGCAACGAGGAAAAATCTTTTGCAATTACTACCAAAACGCCCCACTTCATATGTCCCGTCAAACACTCTAGTGCCTTCCCCAAAGCGATCGTCTGAAGCAATAAAATTCTCTCAGAAGTGAAATGGGTGTACCTTAGGAAACCGGAATGTCCAATATACTCAAAGCTTAATGTTGGTTGTCTATTACTTGCAACTACTGCACAGTAATGGCAAAAGTAAGTCGCGTCCACCAACGTGTACGCCATGACTGAAGGGGCTATGTTCACTTCCGTTCGTAGCTTTCGGGAGTTTGGATTCACCTCACACTTTGAGAGTCTATTGTAGACCACAATTCTTTAATGCATTCTCCTAGCAACCAATAATAAAAATAAAAATAATAAGAATAATAATAATAATAATAAAAAATTCGGTGCATTAATAGCCGAGATGTATTTCAGTGCCGCGAGCCCATGATTTCAGGAGGCGAGCTCCACTACCAAGTGAGACACTCTCTCCACTCGCCCCGTCTAGCCTCCGCCAGCGAAATTCCTTCCCATGCGTTTTCCCATACCGGGCCTGGAAGATCGCGTGCCGCACACGTCATGGGCCCATCCTTCCTTCTTTCTATCTCCTTCTTTCTTCTTTTTCTTCTTCTTTTTTTTTTTTGCGGCGTTGCACACTTCCGCTGATGGAGTTAATTGCGCGCGTGCGGTTTTGATTACCTCGTTTCGCGCAGCACATGATTTTACGCGCTGTGCACAACGACACATGATTAGCTACAGGAATACTGACGCAGAACAAGCGGTTCGCAGAGCATGATCACGCGCTAGCACACGCTAGAAAATGACAGTTTCGGTACTTGCGCACGTGACTGCATGACCTTGGGAACAAACAGACGAAGCGGAAGTACATCTCTCTCGCTTCGGTGCGAAGTAAAACAGTAAACATGGAGACATTCCGCTTGTGTGTTTTATTATTTCTCTAAACTTCATTTCGCCAAATCAAGCAACAGATCACACAAATAACAGATGTCTTGCATAATTTTCGAAGTCACTTGTTACCACGAGCGACGTCACACGGCGGAGACAAGTACGTAGGCGCAGGGACACGTGTACGTCATCGTCCGGCTTGGAGCGCGGACGCCCCGAGGGAAACTGAAAACGGCGTTCGGATTGAAATTTCAGAATTTTCCGCGGCGCGTAACGATGCAGTACTTTGCAGACACAATCGTTAGCGCGCATCGTATGCACTGCCCTTGTCAGCTCAAGATTGCCAGACCTGGTAAGGGGCCCTTTACGCTTTCCCTGGCAACATAATTATGGGGAGGGTTCTTCTAAAGGGGAGAGGGGGTAAGGGGGGTGGCTGAGGTACCGACCAAAGGTGTGTTAGCGCGAAGGAGGTGGGGGTGGGGGGACTGACTGCTTCGCTGGAGGTCAGTTAGCTATCGTCTCTCTGAAAGAGATTAACAGCAGGGGCAAAAAATTGTGCTCGTGGGACGAAAATTTCTGAAATGGAATGAATATGTGAATTAAAAAATAAAAGTAGGGAAGAAAGGGGAAAAAAACAAAAAAATAATATCGAAACACTAAGCAACCAAATAAAAATAACTATTGTTACCTATAGCTTGGCATTTTGCATAGCACTAAGATTCTAACGATCCCTTTGAAAATGTTATACCTATTAGTTACAATGTCCTGAAATTAATTATGGGTGAGGTATGACTCGCTGCATTTTCCTTCTCACGCAGAAGGGAACCTGTAAGATGTGGCGCTTAAGTTCATCTAAGTTATGACCTAGTTGGTTGAAATGTTGGGCGACGGTTTTGGGATGCTTTTCAGCTTTGTCCGTGCGATGTCCATTTAACCTGACGTTCATTCTTTGTCCCGTTTCACCGATGAATTGTTTCTTGGAGAGGGAACATTCAAGCATATAAATGACATCCGAATTAGTACAGGTAAAAATAGTTTTCATTTAGTGTATATGATTTTTTGCGGTGCTTTTGATTGTAATGTCACATTGAAGGTGCCTGCATTTTTTGAACCTGGGACAACATGCTTTTATTATGGGGGAACGATGTTGGCTGACTATTTCCTGCACTAACATGTCTAAGGTTTCTGTTGGTGCGATAGGTCACCCTTGGCCCCACCGGGAACGCTTTTCTCGGATGTTCGTTACTTTAAAATATTGGGTGGTATTTTCGTAGGATGTTTATGTTGGGAGTGCATTACAATATTTTGTTATATAAGCTGGTGGTCTTTCATATTCTGGTGTAGCCTGTTTCTTAGCTATTTCTGACGGCCTCTCCAATCTTGACGCGATGTCATAAGCTCTGTCTGAAGGAAATTCTTGATAGTTTCTTTTTGCTAGCGTTGCTTTAGGTCATTTAGGTGGTGGATATAGTCGTTATCTTCACTGCAGATTTGTCTTAGTCATTTCGTTTGACCGACAAAAATTCCTCGCTGGCAGTGTCGCGGGTTATGACTGTGTTAGTCTAAAGATTTCTGGCTATGCGTAGAAAGTGTCGTTCTCAGTTTTTCATTTTCTTCGTAGACCGTCCTGTTGAAGAAGTTGATTTGTCTAGGAAAGTGGTGAGCAGTAAGTTTAATACTCGATTGAAAGCGGTTGAAATGCTTATGCCGTGTTCCCATATTATAATTATATCGTCAATGTAACGAAGATAGGTGTGGAATTTTAAATGGCAGGATTTCAACAGGTCTGCTTCAAACTGTCCCATGAAAATATTCGTATACGCGGGGGCGAATGGTGTTCCCATGCTAGTCCTGAAGTTTGCAGGTAGTGAATAAAATAGAATTCGAAATATTTGAGCGTGAGAACTAACCTAAGGAGTCAGAGTTAACTTCAAGAGTGTGGGCTTGGGGTTTGACTGCGAGGGATTTCTAAACAGCTTCAATTCCTTCACTCATGGGTATGTTGGTGTAAATGGCAGAAACATGTAAAGTGACTAGAATAGCGCGGTCGGGAAGGATTTGGTTCGCATTATTGTCGCGGATAATTTTATGTAAGTGTGGCGTGTCTTGAACGAAAGATGGGAGGGTGGTGGGGAAGTTTCACAGGTGGTGATGTAGGAATTTAGATAGTGACTCCATAGGCGTGTTGTTATTAGATCCGATAGGCCGACCTGCGATTTGTGCTCTAAATATTCCTTCTGCGAGGACATTGCGTGTTTTAGCAAGGAGATAAAAACGGCCTGTTTCTTTGTTCTTCGGCATCGTGAAGCGATATTCAGACTGGGTGATGAGTGCGCTGGACAGGAGCTCCGCTATTGTGCTTTGCACAATATTGCTGTAGTCTGAAGTTGGCTTAGAGACGTGCTTCGTGTAATAGATGTGGTTAATCTGTTGTTTTGACGCCTCATTCTTGTATTCTACAGGTCAGATTACCATACTGCCGTTTTTGCCTGCTTCTTTTATTACAATATCATTTCTTTCCGCAAGTGCTTTAACAATTTGCGTGCTGAGCGCGGGGGTGAATAACTGTCACCTAAATGCGGAAGGAAATGTGGAAGCTTCCGAACAAACGCAAGTTGTTGGCGTTGAATGCTGAATAATAAAAGAACAGGCTTCAATCGCGAGGATTATTGCCCTGTCGCTGCTGCAGCTATAATAGCTCTTTGCGCAAACAATCACGCAGGAGACGCCAATAAATGTGGCGATGTTTTTCCCGGTCGCGTAAGACACGCCAAACGGCACCACGAGTTAGACTTATTTTCGTGTCCAGGGCTCTGCCTTTGACATTCGTTTATGCAATGGCCGAGTCCCTTATGAAGACAAGCTAGAGATGTTCTGGTCATTCAGAAGTTACGCTATATTATCACATTCGCCATTTTTCCTTGCGCGATTGGCTCATAGGGGAACTAAGCCCTCTCCGATTGGCCGAGAAAAAAAGGAATATTGTGGTGTTTGATGGTGTCCAGACTAGCGGCCCAGTGTCTCGTATCATCACATTTTTTTTTCGCCGTTCCTGTCACATATGCAAATCACGTTTTCTTTTGTTTTCTTTCGTTCATCACGGCCATGAATGGCCGGCACGAGGTGGGCCCGGCCGTGTCGAGCATCCATCTGTCGGACAAGGACGACGCCGGAGTTTAGTGCTTCGTCACCGGGTCAAGCGTGGGAGGCAGCACCGTGGCCAACTGTACGAGCCAGAGCAGCAAGGTGAGGTCATCAAGAGGAGACTTTTCTTGCGTTCTAATCTATCCAATGCGTTTCGCTCATCAAGGTAAATTGCCTGTAAAATTATTTCACAAGCTCTACACTCGAGCAGCATATCGTCACCAGGTCGACTGCTGTATGCAAGATGCACTGCGAAGTCCGTTATTTATCATTTCTTTACTTCAGCATCTTTAATGTGTCATGTCGTTCCTTCCCACTTTCCGTCCTTTTTTTCTAGGCTGCTGTCATTCGCAGTGATGAATTAATACTGAGCTTGCGAATGAACTGCTTATTTGCATATTGTTTCATTTCTGCTATTCATAAACTGCTCTTCAAAACGTGCAATCCAATGACAGTTTAGCAATGTTGTGAATATATTTGCATGTGAAGGCCGCTTTCTATAGGTGGTGAGAACGGAAGTTCCTGGTTCGAGAACTATTCGAAAATTATGCTATAGTCAAGATGTTTTGCTTCTGACACTGTTCGATTGGCATTTGATTTGGTTATGAAAATTACTACTCGCACACCCCTAATGAAACTCAAATACAAGCAAAATAGCCAATGAGAAGGATCAACGTTGGCGTTATGATTCTCACCGAACGATAGGAAGTGCCCACGGTGCTTATTTCAAAGCTCGTGCAACGATTCCTTGTGATATGATTCGCCATTAACTTGCAGTCGTGCTAGCTTCCAGAGAAATATACTTTAAAAGTGGGAAGCAACGTTTGCGTAGGGTTTATCATCCATAGGGGTTCTTGAAAAGCGGACAACGAAAGTCCATGTAGGAAAAATACGGAAGCAAGTGTCGTGGCTTTCCATGGTACACCATGAGACCCGCCGATCACTTGACCACTGAAATAAGAAAAAGAGAAAGTTCTGATGTAGAACTTCTTTTTAGTCCGTTGGATAGATGCAAACTACGAAAGCACGTATTACCTATCTAAATATTGATGGCTGCTTGCGTCACTCAGCTACACTTTTCAATTAGTACTAGTTGTAAAACTGCGCGTAATGTATACAGGCTGTTTCATCGAACGCATTCAATAATTTTTGAAGTTTACCTGTGGAAGATGGCGCAATTCTGGTTCATGAGGTGGTCTACTCGAAGCGGTGGACACTGCTTGAGCAAAAAGAATGAAATGCATAATCATCTCATTAACCAAATTAACTAATTAAATTTCGAAGTAGTTGCCTTATGACCCACATTGCAATTAACAAATTCTAGCCGTAAAGTTCGCGAGGCGGATCCACTTGGAGTGAATTCTCAGGATGAGACCAGTTACTTCTGTGCTTTAAATCCAAAAAAGACGTTTTGTTTTTGTTAAGAAAGTAATGCATATAAATATAATGAAGGGCGCGAAATCGCTGTTCACTGCGCTGTAACGTGACCCTAAGTGTTTTGCGCGGTCAACGAATCAATAAGCTCATGACGACACGAAGGATGCAATTCTCAGTCTGGCCTTGGTGTCTCTCCCAGGTCCACCTGGCTCCTGGAGCGGCGGGGTGAACAGCAGCTATTGCCGCACGCTCCTGTCAGGCCACAGGTAACAGGCGTGCAACTTTGGTGACACAGTGTTTCAGACTTTCCGGGGGAATGAACATTCCGTTGCACATCATGTCGCCGCGCAGCCGGCTACCCCACTTCAGGTGCCTGTTGGCCAGGATATCCAGCAGGGCGGAACCTTCTAGGACTGCCTGTCGAAGTGCAAAGATATATAATGAATCATCAGTTATAACAAATTATTGGATATGACGAAGTAGGGAAAAAATGTTCGAAGTTTCTTCAACATTATCGACGTGTACGCTTATAACGAATGCATTGTGTTATCTGGTGGTACTTTGTTATGACGAGATTCGGCGGTAATATAGGACCACAATAATTGTAGAGGTGTTCATACTGTGCTACGAAGTTGTATCAGTCACAACTCTAGCCACCATCATTATTGCGTTGTTTTACTAAAGGACTCTAATAAAACAATCAAAAACATGTTGTAAATCATAAATAATCCCTATAAATTGGCTAAAAATCAAGGCCTATAGAAAGGTTAGCATGCATGCTATAGCACAAATGCAAATATTGACAAAAATGATTAGTGAATTTTAGGCTTGCTTCGTCATATTCAATAAAATAAGAACCCCTCATAGCAAAGCTTTCTCATTATTACTTCTCATATTTCTTTCTCATATCCATTACTTTCTCATATCCATTACTTAGTCATATCAGTTATTACATGTACTGCACTATGAATCTTTAGGAGATGTTAAGGGAAATTTCACTGAGTTCGTCACATCCATTATTTTGTAATATCTCGTTTCGCTATAACAAAATTTTACAATTTCCTTATGCCGTTATTCATTGTATCGAGGTTCAGCCGCACATGCTGAGCCACTAACTAGCACATTGTCGCTTGTTTTGTGTCCACTGGGCAGGGCGAAGGCCTCTCCCATCGATCCCAGATTAGCCCTGCCTTAAACTAGCTGATTCGAACTTGCGCATGCAAATTTCCTAATGTCACCAGCCCACATAATTTTCTGCTGTCCTCGACTTCGCTTTCCTTCCGTTGGTACCCATTCTGTAACTCTAATGGTCCGCCAGTTATCAACCCCACTCATTACATGGCCTCCTTAGATGCATTTTTTTCTTAATGTCAACTAAAATATCGGCTATCCCCTGTTGCTCTCTGATTCGCACCGCTCTCATCCTGTGTCTTAACGTTACGCCTAAGATTTTCCGTTCGATTGTTTCGCGTGGTGCTTAACTTGTTCTCAAGGTTCTTTGCTTACCTCCAAGTTTCTAACACATATATTGGCGCCGATACAATTCAATGATTGTACACTTTTCAACGACAGGGATATGCTATTTTTCACCATTGGATAATGTGTACCGTATGCACTCCAACAGATTTTTATTCTTGTGTAAGTTTTCGTCTCGTCGTTAGGGTCACCTGTGAGTAATTGATCAAGATAAATGTACTCCTGCACAGACTCTAAAGGCTGACTGCCGATCATAAATTCTTGTTTCTTTGCCAGGCTTTTTAACATTACCTTTCTCTTCTTATTATTAATCTTCAAACCCACTCTTGCACTCAAACTGATAAAGATGTCTTATTGCATCCTCGTCATCTTCATGCAACCAGTGTGAAAAACTTGCGTAACTATATCAATCTGTATAACATGCCTGTGTCTTCTGCGCTCATGGTGCCTACACGTGAATATGCAGTTTCCTTTTGTTCGTTTTCGGTTAGCTGTGGCAGGAAAAGTTTGCAACTGTTTTCACTCTTACAGAACCACTCCTACAGAATTTATGAGGGTTGTGCTTCTGATCTGGATATTCCTGTAGGAATTAGTAAGGAAATCATGCTGTAAATTACTTTTCTTTTTTGAGGTAAACATTTCCGGTCTTACCCTGGGCATATTTTGCAAGTACTGAACACCATAAAGCACAACTGGAGGTATCATCAGCGTAAATTGAAGCATCAACCATCCTGAAAATATTACGACTTATTATTCCGTTGCCAAGTTCATCTGCATTTATAAATGTCGTCTGTAATGTAAATGCATGTAATGCACCTGTATGTAAATGTGTAAATGAGGTTCCAGAACGTACACTGGAGACTGCTAGTATATGCTTAAAAACTGGCTACAGCGCAATTAGAATGCATGACTAATTCATGAAGTCGCATCCTTAAGGCAGTGAAAATTCATACCCGTAACAGGCATTCCAGTCGGGTATTCCCGGGTCACCTTTTTATTTATGCTGACACTACAGTGATTCAAATGTGAATTTGTGTAGACCATTTGCAAAAATTAGGCCCTCATATTTACAGTATAGAATTGCTAGACCGCATATGAAATGCTTCGTTAGCTAGCTTGATGTTGAAGCTGAAGTTATAGCAGCCTAGGGTGTTGCAGCCTGCCCTGCGAACCTGGTAATCAACCCGTCTAGTACGATGGGGTCTGGAAGCTCCGTGCTGTCTTGCTGGCCAGATTTTCCAGCAGCCTGGTGTCTTGATGCCCACCCGGTGGATCCACTGACCAGCTCACCTAGCGAGCTGGTATTTCGATACAGGCCCTGCTAACACGGTGGGAGCTCTTGTGGCCGCCGAGGCATCTGATGAGAAGATCACGCGTGCGTTACGGAATCACAAGAGGTAAAAGCTTTCTTCAAGCACAATTTCTTCGTGAAAAACACAAAACAAAAGTTGGGCGAGTTCACATATGCAAGTTTAGCGCCTGTGTATACTTCGTTTTTTACTCGCTGTTTAATTTCACCCATTACTTTGTATTTAAAGATTGTCTTCAGTGCAATCACGGGAGATGTAGTCTGACTCGATATCGCGGGTTGATTTCGCATAGGCCGCCATTGGGCCAATAACAGTGCATGGGGTTGCGCGAGTCAGTGGTCACAAGTTTTCCTGAATAACTTTCGCCTTTAACGCGTGAACGCAACTCGCCCCACTTTTCCGAAGACACCAAGAATTTGATCGATAAATTCTCACTGCTCATTAACATAGGATATCCCCATGGTTTTTGGTTCCGAGAGCACGGGACGTAACCCCGGGCACAGTTCCGTTTCCTAGCGTACGAGGTAAGCGCAAGCCTTGCGACTGTTTTGAACTAATTTGTCCAGATTCGTTTATCAATCGTTTAAGTTAGTGACACCGTATGTTCATTTGCACATTGCATAATGTATGCTTAGAAATTCAGCTTTTCAGAGAAGTGAGGCCACAGGAGCGCGTCGAGGTTCTAACAAGTTATAGGCTGATGCTTTTAACCACAACAACTCATTTGGGCAAATTCGTCTCTCAGTGATGTCAGTTAGCGTGAGTGTAATTGGGTTTCCTGAGGCAGGGTTTTATGCGTCCAACTTGAGCTTTTCAGGGATATGAGGGAACAGCAGTGCGTTGAGATACGAACAGGCTATAGCTTGATGTTATTTTTGCGCGATAACTAAAATGTGCACATTCGTTTATCAATCGTTTAGGTTAGCGTAACCGTATGTTCATTAGCAGGGTGCATAATGTATGCTTAGAAGCTCAGCTTTTCAGAAAAGTGAGCGAACAGGAGCGCGTCGAGATTCTAATGGGTTATGGGCTGATGCTTTTAACCACAACAACTCATTTGGGCAAATTGGTTTTTCAGTCATGTAAGTTAGCTTTTCAGAGACATGAGTGAACAGCAGTACGTTGAGATACGAACAGGCTATAGCTTGATGTTATTTTTGCGCCATAACTAATATGTGCACGTTCGTTTATCAATCATTTAGGTTAGTGTAAACGTATGTTCATTAGCACGGTGCATAATGTATGCTTAGAAGCTCAGCTTTTCAGAAAAGTGAGCGAACAGGAGCGCGTCGAGATTCTAATGGGTTATGAGCTGATGCTTTTAACCACAACTCATTTGGGCAAATTGGTTTTTCAGTCATGTAAGCTAGCTTTTCAGAGATATGAGTGAACAGCAGTACGTTGAGATACGAACAGGCTATAGCTTGATGTTATTTTTGCGCCATAACTAATATGTGCACATTCGTTTATCAATCGTTTAGGTTAGTGTAACCGTATGTTCATTAGCACGGTGCATAATATATGCTTAGAAGCTCAGCTTCTCAGAAAAGTAAGCGAACAGGAGCGCGTCGAGATTCTAATGGGTTATGGGCTGATGCTTTTAACCACAACAACTCATTTGGGCAAATTCGTTTTTCAGTCATGTAAGTTAGCTTTTCAGAGATATGAGGGAACAGCAGTGCGTTGAGATACGAACAGGCTATAGCTTGATGTTATTTTTGCGCCATAACTAATATGTGCATGTTCGTTTATCAATCGTTTAGGTTAGTGTAACCGTATGTTCATTAGAACGGCGCATAATGTATGCTTAGAAGCTCAGCTTTTCAGAAAAGTGAGCGAACAGGAGCGCGTCGAGATTCTAATGGGTTATGGGCTGATGCTTTTAACCATAACAACTCATTTGGGCAAATTGGTTTTTCAGTCATGTAAGTTAGCTTTTCAGAGATATGAGTGAACAGCAGTACGTTGAGATACGAACAGGCTATAGCTTGATGTTATTTTTGCGCCATAACTAATATGTACATGTTCGTTTATCAATCGTTTAGGTTAGTGTAACCGTATGTTCATTAGCACGGTGCATAAGGTATGCTTAGAAGCTCAGCTTTTCAGAAAAGTGAGCGAACAGGAGCGCGTCGAGATTCTAATGGGTTATGGGCTGATGCTTTTAACCACAACAACTCATTTGGGCAAATTGGTTTTTCAGTCATGTAAGTTAGCTTTTCAGAGATATGAGTGAACAGCAGTGCGTGTAGTACGAACAGGCTATAGCTTGATGTTATTTTTGCGCCATAACTAATATGTGCATGTTCGTTTATCAATCGTTTAGGTTAGTGTCAGCATATGTTCATTTCCACGGGGCGTAAAGATTGCGTAGAAATTCAGCTTTCCAGCAGGGAACAGGAGCGCGTCGAGGTTCTAATGGGTTATAGGCTGATGCCTTTAACCACAACAACTCATTTGGGCAAATTGGTTTTTCAGTCATGTAAGTTAGCTTTTCAGAGATATGAGTGAACAGCAGTGCGTTGAAATACGAGCAGGCTATAGCTTGATGTTATTTTTGCGCCATAACTAATATGTGCATGTTCGTTTATCAATCGTTTAGGTTAGTGTCAGCATATGTTCATTTCCACGGGGCGTAAAGATTGCGTAGAAATTGAGCTTTTCAGCAGGGAACAGGAGCGCCTCGAGGTTCTAATGGGTTATATGCTGATGCTTTTAACCACAACAACTCATTTGGGCAAATTGGTTTTTCAGTCATGTAAGTTAGCTTTTCAGAGATATGAGTGAACAGCAGTGCGTTGAGATACGAACAGGCTATAGGTTGATGTTATTTTTGCGCCATAACTAATATGTGCATGTTCGTTTATCAATCGTTTAGGTTAGTGTCAGCATATGTTCATTTCCACGGGGCGTAAAGATTGCGTAGAAATTCAGCTTTCCAGCAGGGAACAGAAGCGCGTCGAGGTTCTAATGGGTTATAGGCTGATGCCTTTAACCACAACAACTCATTTGGGCAAATTGGTTTTTCAGTCATGTAAGTTAGCTTTTCAGAGATATGAGTGAACACCAGTGCGTTGAGATACGAACAGGCTATAGCTTGATGTTATTTTTGCGCCATAACTAATATGTGCATGTTCGTTTATCAATCGTTTAGGTTAGTGTCAGCATATGTTCATTTCCACGGGGCGTAAAGATTGCGTAGAAATTCAGCTTTTCAGCAGGGAACAGGAGCGCGTCGAGGTTCTAATGGGTTATAGGCTGATGCTTTTAACCACAACAATTCATTTGGGCAAATTGGTTTTTCAGTCATGTAAGTTCGCTTTTCAGAGATATGAGTGAACAGCAGTGCGTTGAGATACGAACAGGCTATAGCTTGATGTTATTTTTGCGCCATAACTAATATGTGCATGTTCGTTTATCAATCGTTTAGGTTAGTGTCAGCATATGTTCGTTTCCACGGGGCGTAAAGATTACGTAGAAATTCAGCTTTTCAGCAGGAAACAGGAGCGCGTCGAGGTTCCAATGGGTTATAGGCTGATGCCTTTAACCACAACAACTAATTTGGGCAAATTGGTTTTTCAGTCATGTAAGTTAGCTTTTCAGAGATATGAGTGAACAGCAGTGCGTTGAGATACGAACAGGCTATAGCTTGATGTTATTTTTGCGCCATAACTAATATGTGCATGTTCGTTTATCAATCGTTTAGGTTAGTGTCAGCATATGTTCATTTCCACGGGACGTAAAGGTTACGTAGAAATTCAGCTTTTCACATAAGTGAGGGAACAGGACCGCGTCGAGGTTCTAATGGGCTATAGGCTGATGCTTTAAACCACAATAACTCATTTTGGAAAATTGGTTTTTCAGTTATGTCAGTTAGCGGGAGTGTTCTTGCGTTTGCCGAGGCAGTGTTTTATGCGTCCAATTTGAGCGTTTCAGGGCTATGAGTGAACATCAATGCGTTAAGATACGCATTTATGTATATTTTTACGCGATAAGTAATATGTGCGTTTCGTTTACCGGTCTTTTAATTTAGTGTCAGCATATGTTCATTTCCACGGGGCGTAAAGAATGCGCAGAAATTCAGCTTTTCAGAGAAATGAGGGAACAGGACCGCGTCGACGTTCTAATGGGCTATAGGCTGATGCTTTAAACCACAATAACTCATTTGGGAAAATTGGTTTTTCAGTGATGTCAGTTAGCGTGAGTGTTATTGCGTTTGCTGAGGCAGTGTTTTATGAGACCAATTTGAGCTTTTCAGAGATATGAGTGAACATCAATTCGTTGAGATACAAACAAGCTACAGCCTAATGTGTTTTTACGCGATAACTTATATGTGCATGTTCGTTCATCGGTCGTTTAGGTTAGTGTCAGTATATGTTCATTTCCACGGGGCGTGAAGATTGCGTAGAAATTCAGCTTTTCAGAGAAGTGAGGGAACAGGAGCGCGTCGTGGTTCTAATTGGCTATAGGCTGATGCTTTTAACCACAACAACTCATTTGGGCAAATTGGTTTTTCAGTGATGTCAGTTAGCGTGAGTGTAATTCCGTCTGCTGAGGCAGTGTTTTATGAGACCAATTTGAGCGTTTCAGAGCTATGAGTTAACATCAATGCGTTGAGGTACGAACAGGCTATAGCTTGATGTTTTTTTACGCGAGAACTAATATGTGCATGTTCGTTGATCGGTCGTTTAGGTTAGTGTCAGTATATGTTCATTTCCACGGGGCGTGAAGATTGCGTAGAAATTCAGCTTTTCAGAGAAGTGAGGGAACAGGAGCGCGTCGTGGTTCTAATTGGCTATAGGCTGATGCTTTAAACCACAATAACTCATTTGGGCAAATTGGTTTTTCAGTGATGTCAGTTAGCGTGAGTGTTATTGCGTTTTCTGAGGCAGTGTTTTATGAGACCAATTTGAGCTTTTCAGCGATATGAGTGAACATCAATTCGTTGAGATACGAACAGGCTACAGCTTAATGCGTTTTTTACGCGATAACTAATATATGCATGTTCGTTGATCGGTCGTTTAGGTTAGTGTCAGTACATGTTCATTTCCACGGGGCGTAAAGATTGCATAGAAATTCAGCTTTTAAGAGAAATGAGGGCACAGGACCGCGTCGAGGTTCTACTGGGCTATAGGCTGATGCTTTAAACCACAATAACTCATTTGGGCAAATTGGTTTTTCAGTCATGTAAGTTAGCTTTTCAGAGATATGAGTGAACAGCAGTGCGTTGAGATACGAACAGGCTATAGCTTGATGTTATTTTTGCGCCATAACTAATATGTGCATGTTCGTTTATCAATCGTTTAGGTTAGTGTCAGCATATGTTCATTTCCACGGGGCGTAAAGATTGCGTAGAAATTCAGCTTTTCAGCAGGGAATAGAAGCGCGTCGAGGTTCTAATGGGTTATAGGCTGATGCCTTTAACCACAAGAACTCATTTGGGCCAATTGGTTTTTCAGTCATGTAAGTTAGCTTTTACGAGATATGAGTGAACAGCAGTGCGTGTAGATACGAAAAGGCTATAGCTTGATGTTATTTTTGCGCCAAAAATAATATGTGCATGTTCGTTTATCAATCGTTTAGGTTAGTGTCAGCATATGTTCATTTCCACGGGGCGTAAATATTGCGTACAAATTCAGCTTTTCAGCAGGGAACAGAAGCGCGTCGAGGTTGAAATGGGTTATAGGCTGATGCCTTTAACCACAACAACTCATTTGGGCAAATTGGTTTTTCAGTCATGTAAGTTAGCTTTTCAGAGATATGAGTGAACAGTAGTGCGTTGAGATACGAACAGGCTATAGCTTGATGTTATTTTTGCGCCATAACTAATATGTGCATGTTCGTTTATCAATCGTTTAGGTTAGTGTCAGCATATGTTCTTTTCCCCGGGGCGTACAGATTGCGTAGAAATTCAGCTTTTCAGCAGAGAACAGGAGCGCGTCGAGGTTCTAATGGCTTATAGGCTGATCCTTTAAACCACAACAACTCATTTGGGTAAATTGGTTTTTCAGTCATGGAAGTTAGCTTTTCAGAGATATGAGTGAACAGCAGTGCGTTGAGATACGAACAGGCTATAGCTTGATGTTATTTTTGCGCCATAACTAATATGTGCATGTTCGTTTATCAATCGTTTAGGTTAGTGTCAGCATATGTTCATTTCCACGGGGCGTAAAGATTGCGTAGAAATTCAGCTTTTCAGCAGGGAATAGAAGCGCGTCGAGGTTCTAATGGGTTATAGGCTGATGCCTTTAACCACAAGAACTCATTTGGGCCAATTGGTTTTTCAGTCATGTAAGTTAGCTTTTACGAGATATGAGTGAACAGCAGTGCGTGTAGATACGAACAGGCTATAGCTTGATGTTATTTTTGCGCCAAAACTAATATGTGCATGTTCGTTTATCAATCGTTTAGGTTAGTGTCAGCATATGTTCATTTCCACGGGGCGTAAATATTGCGTACAAATTCAGCTTTTCAGCAGGGAACAGGAGCGCGTCGAGGTTGTAATGGGTTATAGGCTGATGCCTTTAACCACAACAACTCATTTGGGCAAATTGGTTTTTCAGTCATGTAAGTTAGCTTTTCAGAGATATGAGTGAACAGCAGTGCGTGTAGATACGAACAGGCTATAGCTTGATGTTATTTTTGCGCCATAACTAATATGTGCATGTTCGTTTATCAATCGTTTAGGTTAGTGTCAGCATATGTTCTTTTCCACGGGGCGTACAGATTGCGTAGAAATTCAGCTTTTCAGCAGAGAACAGGAGCGCGTCGAGGTTCTAATGGCTTATAGGCTGATCCTTTAAACCACAACAACTCATTTGGGCAAATTGGTTTTTCAGTCATGTAAGTTAGCTTTTCAGAGATATGAGTGAACAGCAGTGCGTTGAGATACGAACAGGCTATAGCTTGATGTTATTTTTGCGCCATAACTAATATGTGCATGTTCGTTTATCAATCGTTTAGGTTAGTGTCAGCATATGTTCATTTCCACGGGACGTAAAGGTTACGTAGAAATTCAGCTTTTCACATAAGTGAGGGAACAGGACCGCGTCGAGGTTCTAATGGGCTATAGGCTGATGCTTTAAACCACAATAACTCATTTTGGAAAATTGGTTTTTCAGTTATGTCAGTTAGCGGGAGTGTTCTTGCGTTTGCCGAGGCAGTGTTTTATGCGTCCAATTTGAGCGTTTCAGGGCTATGAGTGAACATCAATGCGTTAAGATACGCATTTATGTATATTTTTACGCGATAAGTAATATGTGCGTTTCGTTTACCGGTCTTTTAATTTAGTGTCAGCATATGTTCATTTCCACGGGGCGTAAAGAATGCGCAGAAATTCAGCTTTTCAGAGAAATGAGGGAACAGGACCGCGTCGACGTTCTAATGGGCTATAGGCTGATGCTTTAAACCACAATAACTCATTTGGGAAAATTGGTTTTTCAGTGATGTCAGTTAGCGTGAGTGTTATTGCGTTTGCTGAGGCAGTGTTTTATGAGACCAATTTGAGCTTTTCAGAGATATGAGTGAACATCAATTCGTTGAGATACAAACAAGCTACAGCCTAATGTGTTTTTACGCGATAACTTATATGTGCATGTTCGTTCATCGGTCGTTTAGGTTAGTGTCAGTATATGTTCATTTCCACGGGGCGTGAAGATTGCGTAGAAATTCAGCTTTTCAGAGAAGTGAGGGAACAGGAGCGCGTCGTGGTTCTAATTGGCTATAGGCTGATGCTTTTAACCACAACAACTCATTTGGGCAAATTGGTTTTTCAGTGATGTCAGTTAGCGTGAGTGTAATTCCGTCTGCTGAGGCAGTGTTTTATGAGACCAATTTGAGCGTTTCAGAGCTATGAGTTAACATCAATGCGTTGAGGTACGAACAGGCTATAGCTTGATGTTTTTTTACGCGAGAACTAATATGTGCATGTTCGTTGATCGGTCGTTTAGGTTAGTGTCAGTATATGTTCATTTCCACGGGGCGTGAAGATTGCGTAG
Organism: Dermacentor variabilis; assembly: GCF_050947875.1. Taxonomy (NCBI): domain Eukaryota; kingdom Metazoa; phylum Arthropoda; class Arachnida; order Ixodida; family Ixodidae; genus Dermacentor; species Dermacentor variabilis. The sequence continues at coordinate 45,687,350 of NC_134577.1, forward strand.
AAATTCAGCTTTTCAGAGAAGTGAGGGAACAGGAGCGCGTCGTGGTTCTAATTGGCTATAGGCTGATGCTTTAAACCACAATAACTCATTTGGGCAAATTGGTTTTTCAGTGATGTCAGTTAGCGTGAGTGTTATTGCGTTTTCTGAGGCAGTGTTTTATGAGACCAATTTGAGCTTTTCAGCGATATGAGTGAACATCAATTCGTTGAGATACGAACAGGCTACAGCTTAATGCGTTTTTTACGCGATAACTAATATATGCATGTTCGTTGATCGGTCGTTTAGGTTAGTGTCAGTACATGTTCATTTCCACGGGGCGTAAAGATTGCATAGAAATTCAGCTTTTAAGAGAAATGAGGGCACAGGACCGCGTCGAGGTTCTACTGGGCTATAGGCTGATGCTTTAAACCACAATAACTCATTTGGGCAAATTGGTTTTTCAGTCATGTAAGTTAGCTTTTCAGAGATATGAGTGAACAGCAGTGCGTTGAGATACGAACAGGCTATAGCTTGATGTTATTTTTGCGCCATAACTAATATGTGCATGTTCGTTTATCAATCGTTTAGGTTAGTGTCAGCATATGTTCATTTCCACGGGGCGTAAAGATTGCGTAGAAATTCAGCTTTTCAGCAGGGAATAGAAGCGCGTCGAGGTTCTAATGGGTTATAGGCTGATGCCTTTAACCACAAGAACTCATTTGGGCCAATTGGTTTTTCAGTCATGTAAGTTAGCTTTTACGAGATATGAGTGAACAGCAGTGCGTGTAGATACGAAAAGGCTATAGCTTGATGTTATTTTTGCGCCAAAAATAATATGTGCATGTTCGTTTATCAATCGTTTAGGTTAGTGTCAGCATATGTTCATTTCCACGGGGCGTAAATATTGCGTACAAATTCAGCTTTTCAGCAGGGAACAGAAGCGCGTCGAGGTTGTAATGGGTTATAGGCTGATGCCTTTAACCACAACAACTCATTTGGGCAAATTGGTTTTTCAGTCATGTAAGTTAGCTTTTCAGAGATATGAGTGAACAGTAGTGCGTTGAGATACGAACAGGCTATAGCTTGATGTTATTTTTGCGCCATAACTAATATGTGCATGTTCGTTTATCAATCGTTTAGGTTAGTGTCAGCATATGTTCTTTTCCCCGGGGCGTACAGATTGCGTAGAAATTCAGCTTTTCAGCAGAGAAGAGGAGCGCGTCGAGGTTCTAATGGCTTATAGGCTGATCCTTTAAACCACAACAACTCATTTGGGTAAATTGGTTTTTCAGTCATGTAAGTTAGCTTTTCAGAGATATGAGTGAACAGCAGTGCGTTGAGATACGAACAGGCTATAGCTTGATGTTATTTTTGCGCCATAACTAATATGTGCATGTTCGTTTATCAATCGTTTAGGTTAGTGTCAGCATATGTTCATTTCCACGGGACGTAAAGGTTACGTAGAAATTCAGCTTTTCACATAAGTGAGGGAACAGGACCGCGTCGAGGTTCTAATGGGCTATAGGCTGATGCTTTAAACCACAATAACTCATTTTGGAAAATTGGTTTTTCAGTGATGTCAGTTAGCGTGAGTGTTATTGCGTTTGCTGAGGCAGTGTTTTATGAGACCAATTTGAGCTTTTCAGTGATATGAGTGAACATCAATTCGTTGAGATACGAACAGGCTATAGCTTGATGTGTTTTTACGCGATAACTAATATGTGCATGTTCGTTGATCGGTCGTTTAGGTTAGTGTCAGTATATGTTCATTTCCACGGGGCGTAAAGATTGCGTAGAAATTCAGCTTTTCAGAGAAGTGAGGGAACAGGACCGCGTCGAGGTTCTAATGGGCTATAGGCTGTTGCTTTTAACCACAACAACTCATTTGGGCAAATTGGTTTTTCAGTGATGTCAGTTAGCGTGAGTGTAATTCCGTCTGCTGAGGCAGTGTTTTATAAGACCAATTTGAGCGTTTCAGAGCTATGAGTTAACATCAATGCGTTGAGGTACGAACAGGCTATAGCTTGAAGTTTTTTTACGCGAGAACTAATATGTACATGTTCGTTGATCGGTCGTTTAGGTTAGTGTCAGTATATGTTCATTTCCACGGGGCGTGAAGATTGCGTAGAAATTCAGCTTTTCAGAGAAGTGAGGGAACAGGAGCGCGTCGTGGTTCTAATTGGCTATAGGCTGATGCTTTGAACCACAATAACTCATTTGGGCAAATTGGTTTTTCAGTGATGTCAGTTAGCGTGAGTGTTATTGCGTTTTCTGAGGCAGTGTTTTATGAGACCAATTTGAGCTTTTCAGTGATATGAGTGAACATCAATTCGTTGAGATGCGAACAGGCTACAGCTTAATGCGTTTTTTACGCGATAACTAATATGTGCATGTTCGTTGATCGGTCGTTTAGGTTAGTGTCAGTATATGTTCATTTCCACGGGGCGTAGAGATTGCGTAGAAATTCAGCTTTTCAGTGAAGTGAGGGAATCCGACCGCGTCGACGTTCTAATGGGCTATAGGCTGATGCTTTAAACCACAATAACTCATTTGGGCAAATTGGTTTTTCAGTGATGTCAGTTAGCGTGAGTGTTATTGCGTTTGCTGAGGCAGTGTTTTATGAGACCAATTTGAGCTTTTCAGCGATATGAGTGAACATCAATTCGTTGAGATACGAACAGGCTACAGCTTAATGCGTTTTTTACGCGATAACTAATATGTGCATGTTCGTTGATCGGTCGTTTAGGTTAGTGTCAGTACATGTTCATTTCCACGGGGCGTAAAGATTTCGTAGAGATTCAGCTTTTCAGAGAAGTGAGGGAACAGGACCGCGTCGAGGTTCTAATGGGCTATAGGCTGATGCTTTAAACCACAATAACTCATTTGGGAAAATTGGTTTTTCAGTGATGTCAGTTAGCGTGAGTGTTATTGCGTTTGCTGAGGCAGTGTTTTATGAGACCAATTTGAGCTTTTCAGTGATATTAGTGAACATCAATTCGTTGAGATACGAACAGGCTACAGCTTAATGTGTTTTTACGCCATAACTAATATGTGCATGTTCGTTTATCAATCGTTTAGGTTAGTGTCAGTATATGTTCATTTCCACGGGGCGTAAAGATTGCGTAGAAATTCAGCTTTTCATCAGGGAACAGGAGCGCGTCGAGGTTCTAATGGGTTATAGGCTGATGCTTTTAACCACAACAACTCATTTGGGCAAATTGGTTTTTCAGTCATGTAAGTTAGCTTTTCAGAGATATGAGTGAAGTGCAGTGCATTGAGATCCGAACAGGCTATAGCTTGATGTTATTTTTGCGCCATAACTAATATGTGCATGTTCGTTTATCAATCGTTTAGGTTAGTGTCAGCATATGTTCATTTCCACGGGGCGTAAAGATTGCGTAGAAATTCAGCTTTTCAGCAGGGAACAGGAGCGCGTCGAGGTTCCAATGGGTTAGAGGCTGATGCCTTTAACCATAACAACTCATTTGGGCAAATTGGTTTTTCAGTCATGTAAGTTAGCTTTTCAGAGATATGAGTGAACAGCAGTGCGTGTAGGTACGAACAGGCTATAGCTTGATGGTATTGTTGCGCCATAACTAATATGTGCATGTTCGTTTATCGATCGTTTAGGTTAGTGTCAGCATATGTTCATTTCCACGGGGCGTAAAGATTGCGTAGAAATTCAGCTTTTCAGCAGGGAACAGGAGCGCGTCGAGGTTCTAATGGGTTATAGGCTGATGCTTTTAACCACAACAACTCATTTGGGCAAATTGGTTTTTCAGTCATGTAAGTTAGCTTTTCACAGATATGAGTGAACAACAGTGCGTTGAGATACGAACAGGCTATAGCTTGATGTTATTTTTGCGCCATAACTAATATGTGCATGTTCGTTTATCAATCCTTTAGGTTAGTGTCAGCATATGTTCATTTCCACGGGGCGTAAAGATTGCGTAGAAATTCAGCTTTTCAGCGGGGAACAGGAGCGCGTCGAGGTTCTAATGGGTTATAGGCTGATGCTTTTAACCACAACAACTTATTTGGGCAAATTGGTTTTTCAGTCATGTAAGTTAGCTTTTCAGAGATATGAGTGAACAGCAGTGCGTTGAGATACGAACAGGCTATAGCTTGATGTTATTTTTGCGCCATAACTTATATGTGCATGTTCGTTTATCAATCGTTTAGGTTAGTGTCAGCATATGTTCATTTCCACGGGGCGTAAAGATTGCGCAGAAATTCAGCTTTTCAGCAGGGAACAGGAGCACGTCGAGGTTCCAATGGGTTATAGGCTGATGCCTTTAACCACAACAACTAATTTGGGCAAATTGGCTTTTCAGTGATGTCAGTTAGCGTGAGTGTAATTCCGTCTGCTGAAGCAGTGTTTTATGAGACCAAGTTGAGCGTTTCAGAGCTATGAGTGAACATCAATGCGTTGAGGTACGAACAGGCTATAGCTTGATGTCTTTTTACGCGATAACTAATATGTGCATGTTCGTTTATCGGTCGTTTAGGTTAGTGTCAGTATATGTTCATTTCCACGGGGCGTAAAGATTGCGTAGAAATTCAGCTTTTCAGAGAAGTGAGGGAACAGGACCGCGTCGAGGTTCTAATGGGCTATAGGCTGTTGCTTTTAACCACAACAACTCATTTGGGCAAATTGGTTTTTCAGTGATGTCAGTTAGCGTGAGTGTAATTCCGTCTGCTGAGGCAGTGTTTTATAAGACCAATTTGAGCGTTTCAGAGCTATGAGTTAACATCAATGCGTTGAGGTACGAACAGGCTATAGCTTGAAGTTTTTTTACGCGAGAACTAATATGTACATGTTCGTTGATCGGTCGTTTAGGTTAGTGTCAGTATATGTTCATTTCCACGGGGCGTGAAGATTGCGTAGAAATTCAGCTTTTCAGAGAAGTGAGGGAACAGGAGCGCGTCGTGGTTCTAATTGGCTATAGGCTGATGCTTTGAACCACAATAACTCATTTGGGCAAATTGGTTTTTCAGTGATGTCAGTTAGCGTGAGTGTTATTGCGTTTTCTGAGGCAGTGTTTTATGAGACCAATTTGAGCTTTTCAGTGATATGAGTGAACATCAATTCGTTGAGATGCGAACAGGCTACAGCTTAATGCGTTTTTTACGCGATAACTAATATGTGCATGTTCGTTGATCGGTCGTTTAGGTTAGTGTCAGTATATGTTCATTTCCACGGGGCGTAGAGATTGCGTAGAAATTCAGCTTTTCAGTGAAGTGAGGGAATCCGACCGCGTCGACGTTCTAATGGGCTATAGGCTGATGCTTTAAACCACAATAACTCATTTGGGCAAATTGGTTTTTCAGTGATGTCAGTTAGCGTGAGTGTTATTGCGTTTGCTGAGGCAGTGTTTTATGAGACCAATTTGAGCTTTTCAGCGATATGAGTGAACATCAATTCGTTGAGATACGAACAGGCTACAGCTTAATGCGTTTTTTACGCGATAACTAATATGTGCATGTTCGTTGATCGGTCGTTTAGGTTAGTGTCAGTACATGTTCATTTCCACGGGGCGTAAAGATTTCGTAGAGATTCAGCTTTTCAGAGAAGTGAGGGAACAGGACCGCGTCGAGGTTCTAATGGGCTATAGGCTGATGCTTTAAACCACAATAACTCATTTGGGAAAATTGGTTTTTCAGTGATGTCAGTTAGCGTGAGTGTTATTGCGTTTGCTGAGGCAGTGTTTTATGAGACCAATTTGAGCTTTTCAGTGATATTAGTGAACATCAATTCGTTGAGATACGAACAGGCTACAGCTTAATGTGTTTTTACGCCATAACTAATATGTGCATGTTCGTTTATCAATCGTTTAGGTTAGTGTCAGTATATGTTCATTTCCACGGGGCGTAAAGATTGCGTAGAAATTCAGCTTTTCATCAGGGAACAGGAGCGCGTCGAGGTTCTAATGGGTTATAGGCTGATGCTTTTAACCACAACAACTCATTTGGGCAAATTGGTTTTTCAGTCATGTAAGTTAGCTTTTCAGAGATATGAGTGAAGTGCAGTGCATTGAGATCCGAACAGGCTATAGCTTGATGTTATTTTTGCGCCATAACTAATATGTGCATGTTCGTTTATCAATCGTTTAGGTTAGTGTCAGCATATGTTCATTTCCACGGGGCGTAAAGATTGCGTAGAAATTCAGCTTTTCAGCAGGGAACAGGAGCGCGTCGAGGTTCCAATGGGTTAGAGGCTGATGCCTTTAACCATAACAACTCATTTGGGCAAATTGGTTTTTCAGTCATGTAAGTTAGCTTTTCAGAGATATGAGTGAACAGCAGTGCGTGTAGGTACGAACAGGCTATAGCTTGATGGTATTGTTGCGCCATAACTAATATGTGCATGTTCGTTTATCGATCGTTCTGGTTAGTGTCAGCATATGTTCATTTCCACGGGGCGTAAAGATTGCGTAGAAATTCAGCTTTTCAGCAGGGAACAGGAGCGCGTCGAGGTTCTAATGGGTTATAGGCTGATGCTTTTAACCACAACAACTCATTTGGGCAAATTGGTTTTTCAGTCATGTAAGTTAGCTTTTCACAGATATGAGTGAACAACAGTGCGTTGAGATACGAACAGGCTATAGCTTGATGTTATTTTTGCGCCATAACTAATATGTGCATGTTCGTTTATCAATCCTTTAGGTTAGTGTCAGCATATGTTCATTTCCACGGGGCGTAAAGATTGCGTAGAAATTCAGCTTTTCAGCGGGGAACAGGAGCGCGTCGAGGTTCTAATGGGTTATAGGCTGATGCTTTTAACCACAACAACTTATTTGGGCAAATTGGTTTTTCAGTCATGTAAGTTAGCTTTTCAGAGATATGAGTGAACAGCAGTGCGTTGAGATACGAACAGGCTATAGCTTGATGTTATTTTTGCGCCATAACTTATATGTGCATGTTCGTTTATCAATCGTTTAGGTTAGTGTCAGCATATGTTCATTTCCACGGGGCGTAAAGATTGCGCAGAAATTCAGCTTTTCAGCAGGGAACAGGAGCACGTCGAGGTTCCAATGGGTTATAGGCTGATGCCTTTAACCACAACAACTAATTTGGGCAAATTGGCTTTTCAGTGATGTCAGTTAGCGTGAGTGTAATTCCGTCTGCTGAAGCAGTGTTTTATGAGACCAAGTTGAGCGTTTCAGAGCTATGAGTGAACATCAATGCGTTGAGGTACGAACAGGCTATAGCTTGATGTCTTTTTACGCGATAACTAATATGTGCATGTTCGTTTATCGGTCGTTTAGGTTAGTGTCAGTATATGTTCATTTCCACGGGGCGTAAAGATTGCGTAGAAATTCAACTTTTCAGAGAAGTGAGGGAACAGGACCGCATCGAGGTTCTAATGGGCTATAGGCTGATGCTTTAAACCCCAATAACTCATTTCGGCAAATTGGTTTTTCAATGATGTCAGTTAGCGTGAGTGTTATTGCGTTTGCTGAGGCAGTGTTTTATGAGACCACTTTGAGCTTTTCAGTGATATGAGTTAACATCAATTCGTTGAGATACGAACTGGCTACAGCTTAATGCGTTTTTTACGCGATAACTAATATGTGCATGTTCGTTGATCGGTCGTTTAGGTTAGTGTCAGTATATGTTCATTTCCACGGGGCGTAAAGATTGCGTAGAAATTCAGCTTTTCAGAGAAGTGAGGGAACAGGACCGCGTCGAGGTTCTAATGGGCTATAGGCTGATGCTTTAAACCACAATAACTCATTTGGGAAAATTGGTTTTTCAGTGATGTCAGTTAGCGTGAGTGTTATTGCGTTTGCTGAGGCAGTGTTTTATGAGGCCAATTTGAGCTTTTCAGTGATATGAGTGAACATCAATTCGTTGAGATACGAACAGGCTACAGCTTAATGTGTTTTTTACGCGATAACTAATATGTGCATGTTCGTTGATCGGTCGTTTAGGTTAGTGTGAGTATATGTTCATTTCCACGGGGCGTAAAGATTGCGTAGAAATTCACCTTTTCAGAGAAGTGAGGGAACAGGACCGCATCGAGGTTCTAATGGGCTATAGGCTGATGCTTTAAACCACAGTAACTCATTTGGGCAAATTGGTTTTTCAGTGATGTCAGTTAGCGTGAGTGTTATTGCGTTTGCTGAGGCAGTGTTTTATGAGACCAATTTGAGCTTTTCAGTGATATGAGTGAACATCAATTCGTTGAGATACGAACAGGCTACAGCTTAATGTGTTTTTACGCGATAACTAATATGTGCATATTCGTTGATCGGTCGTTTAGGTTAGTGTCAGTATATGTTCATTTCCACGGGGCGTAAAGATTGCGCAGAAATTCAGCTTTTCAGAGAAGTGAGGGAACAGGACCGCGTCGAGGTTCTAATGGGCTATAGGCTGTTGCTTTTAACCACAACAACTCATTTGGGAAAATTGGTTTTTCAGTGATGTCAGTTAGCGTGAGTGTAATTCCGCCTGCTGAGGCACTGTTTTATGAGACCAAATTGAGCGTTTCAGAACTATGAGTGAACATCAATGCGTTGAGGTACGAACAGGCTATAGCTTAATGCGTTTTTTACGCGATAACTAATATGTGCATGTTCGTTGATCGGTCGTTTAGGTTAGTGTCAGTACATGTTCATTTCCACGGGGCGTAAAGATTGCGTAGAAATTCAGCTTTTCAGAGAAGTGAGGGAACAGGACCGCGTCGAGGTTCTAATGGGCTATAGGCTGATGCTTTAAACCACAATAACTCATTTGGGAAAATTGGTTTTTCAGTGATGTCAGTTAGCGTGAGTGTTATTGCGTTTGCTGAGGCAGTGTTTTATGAGACCAATTTGAGCTTTTCAGTGATATGAGTGAACATCAATGCGTTGAGGTACGAACAGGCTATAGCTTGATTTTTTTCACGCAAGAACTAATATGTGCATGTTCGTTGATCGGTCGTTTAGGTTAGTGTCAGTATATGTTCATTTCCACGGGGCGTAAAGATTGCGTAGAAATTCACCTTTTCAGAGAAGTGAGGGAACAGGACCGCGTCGAGGTTCTAATGGGCTATAGGCTGTTGCTTTTAACCACAACAACTCATTTGGGCAAATTGGTTTTTCAGTGATGTCAGTTAGCGTGAGTGTAATTCCGTCTGCTGAGGCAGTGTTTTATGAGACCAATTTGAGCGTTTCAGAGCTATGAGTGAACATCAATGCGTTGAGGTACGAACAGGCTATAGCTTGATTTTTTTCACGCAAGAACTAATATGTGCATGTTCGTTGATCGGTCGTTTAGGTTAGTGTCAGTATATGTTCATTTCCACGGGGCGTAAAGATTGCGTAGAAATTCAGCTTTTCAGAGAAGTGAGGGAACAGGACCGCGTCGAGGTTCTAATGGGCTATAGGCTGATGCTTTAAACCGCAATAACTCATTTGGGCAAATTGGTTTTTCAGTGATGTCAGTTAGCGTGAGTGTTATTGCGTTTGCTGAGGCAGTGTTTTATGAGACCAATTTGAGCTTTTCAGTGATATGAGTGAACATCAATTCGTTGAGATACGAACAGGCTACAGCTTAATGCGTTTTTTACGCGATAACTAATATGTGCATGTTCGTTGATCGGTCGTTTAGGTTAGTGTCAGTACATGTTCATTTCCACGGGGCGCAAAGATTGCGTAGAAATTCAGCTTTTCAGAGAAGTGAGGGAACAGGACCGCGTCGAGGTTCTAATGGGCTATAGGCTGATTCTTTAAACCATAATAACTCATTTGGGAAAATTGGTTTTGCAGTGATGTCAGTTAGCGTGAGTGTTATTGCGTTTGCTGAAGCAGTGTTTCATGAGACCAATTTGAGCTTTTCAGTGATATGAGTGAACACCAATTCGTTGAGATACGAACAGGCTACAGCTTAATGTGTTTTTTACGCGATAACTAATATGTGCATGTTCGTTGATCGGTCGTTTAGGTTAGTGTCAGTATATGTTCATTTCCACGGGGCGTAAAGATTGCGTAGTAATTCAGCTTTTCGGAGAAGTGAGGGAACAGGACCGCGTCGAGGTTCTAATGGGCTATAGGCTGATGCTTTAAACCCCAATAACTCATTTCGGGAAATTGGTTTTTCAGTGATGTCAGTTAGCGTGAGTGTTATTGCGTTTGCTGAGGCAGTGTTTTATGAGACCACTTTGAGCTTTTCAGTGATATGAGTGAACATCAATTCGTTGAGATACGAACAGGCTACAGCTTAATGCGTTTTTTACGCGATAACTTATATGTGCATGTTCGTTGATCGGTCGTTTAGGTTAGTGTCAGTATATGTTCATTTCCGCGGGGCGTAAAGATTGCGTAGAAATTCAGCTTTTCAGAGAAGTGAGGGAACAGGACCGCGTCGAGGTTCTAATGGGCTATAGGCTGTTGCTTTTAACCACAACAACTCATTTGGGCAAATTGGTTTCTCAGTGATGTCAGTTAGCGTGAGTGTAATTCCGTGTGCTGAGGCAGTGTTTTATGAGACCAATTTGAGCGTTTCAGAGCTATGAGTGAACATCAATGCGTTGAGGTACGAACAGGCTATAGCTTGATGTTTTTTTACGCGAGAACTAATATATGCATGTTCGTTGATCGGTCGTTTAGGTTAGTGTCAGTATATGTTCATTTCCACGGGGCGTAAAGATTGCGTATAAATTCAGCTTTTCAGAGAAGTGAGGGAACAGGACCGCGTCGAGGTTCTAATGGGCTATAGGCTGATGCTTTAAACCACAATAACTCATTTTGGAAAATTGGTTTTTCAGTGATGTCAGTTAGCGTGAGTGTTATTGCGTTTGCTGAGGCAGTGTTTTATGAGACCAATTTGAGCTTTTCAGTGATATGAGTGAACATCAATTCGTTGAGATACGAACAGGCTACAGCTTAATGTGTTTTTTACGCGATAACTAATATGTGCATGTTCGTTGATCGGTCGTTTAGGTTAGTGTCAGTATATGTTCATTTCCACGGGGCGTAAAGATTGCGTAGAAATTCAGCTTTTCAGAGAAGTGAGGGAACAGGACCGCGTCGAGGTTCTAATGGGCTATAGGCTGATGCTTTAAACCATAATAACTTATTTGGGAAAATTGGTTTTTCAGTGATGTCAGTTAGCGTGAGTGTTATTATGTTTGCTGAGGCAGTGTTTTATGATACCAATTTGAGCTTTTCAGTGATATGAGTGAACATCAATTCGTTGAGATACGAACAGGCCACACCTTAATGTGTTTTTTACGCGATAACTAATATGTGCATGTTCGTTTATCGGTCGTTCAGGTTAGTGTCAGCGTATGTTCATTTCCACGGGGCGTAAAGAGTGCGTAGAAATTCAGCTTTTGAGAGAAGTGATGGAACAGGAGCGCGTCGAGGTTCTAATTGGCTATAGGCTGTTGCTTTTAACCACAACATCTCATTTGGGCAAATTGGTTTTTCAGTGATGTCATTTAGCGTGAGTGTAATTGCGTCTCCTGAGGCAGTGTTTTATAAGACCAATTTGAGCGTTTCAGAGCTATGACTGAACATCAATGCGTTGAGGTACGAACAGGCTATAGTTTAATGCGTTTTTTACGCGATAACTAATATGTGCATGTGCGTTGATCGGTCGTTTAGGTTAGTGTCAGTACGTGTTCATTTCCACGGGGCGTAAAGATTGCGTAGAAATTCAGCTTTTCAGAGAAGTGAGGGAACAGGAGCGCGTCGAGGTTCTAATGGGCTATAGGCTGATGCTTTAAACCCCAATAACTCATTTCGGCAAATTGGTTTTTCAATGATGTCAGTTAGCGTGAGTGTTATTGCGTTTGCTGAGGCAGTGTTTTATGAGACCACTTTGAGCTTTTCAGTGATATGAGTTAACATCAATTCGTTGAGATACGAACTGGCTACAGCTTAATGCGTTTTTTACGCGATAACTAATATGTGCATGTTCGTTGATCGGTCGTTTAGGTTAGTGTCAGTATATGTTCATTTCCACGGGGCGTAAAGATTGCGTAGAAATTCAGCTTTTCAGAGAAGTGAGGGAACAGGACCGCGTCGAGGTTCTAATGGGCTATAGGCTGATGCTTTAAACCATAATAACTCATTTGGGAAAATTGGTTTTTCAGTGATGTCAGTTAGCGTGAGTGTTATTGCGTATGCTGAGGCAGTGTTTTATGAGACCAATTTGAGCTTTTCAGTGATATGAGTGAACATCAATTCGTTGAGATACGAACAGGCTACAGCTTAATGCGTTTTTTGCGCGATAACTAATATGTGCATGTTCGTTGATCGGTCGTTTAGGTTAGTGTCAGTACATGTTCATTTCCACGGGGCGTAAAGATTGCGTAGAAATTCAGCTTTTCAGAGAAGTGAGGGAACAGGACCGCGTCGAGGTTCTAATGGGCTATAGGCTGATGCTTTAAACCCCAATAACTCATTTCGGCAAATTGGTTTTTCAATGATGTCAGTTAGCGTGGGTGTTATTGCGTTTGCTGAGGCAGTGTTTTATGAGACCACTTTGAGCTTTTCAGTGATATGAGTTAACATAAATTCGTTGAGATACGAACTGGCTACAGCTTAATGCGTTTTTTACGCGATAACTAATATGTGCATGTTCGTTGATCGGTCGTTTAGGTTAGTGTCAGTATATGTTCATTTCCACGGGGCGTAAAGATTGCGTAGAAATTCAGCTTTTCAGAGAAGTGAGGGAACAGGACCGCGTCGAGGTTGTAATGGGCTATAGGCTGATGCTTTAAACCATAATAACTCATTTGGGAAAATTGGTTTTTCAGTGATGTCAGTTAGCGTGAGTGTTATTGCGTTTGCTGAGGCAGTGTTTTATGAGACCAATTTGAGCTTTTCAGTGATATGAGTGAACATCAATTCGTTGAGATACGAACAGGCTACAGCTTAATGCGTTTTTTGCGCGATAACTAATATGTGCATGTTCGTTGATCGGTCGTTTAGGTTAGTGTCAGTATATGTTCATTTGTCAGTATTTGTTCATTCGGCGCTGTTAGGAAAAGTGATAAAGAGGTCGCGTTAATATTCTATAGGGCTAGAGGCTTCTCCTTTTTACGTGGTAAATTATTTTTGGAAATTCGTTTCTTAGTCGAGTAAATAGTTGTCTCAGAAAGTGACTTTCAGGTGGGATTGATCTATGCGTTGAATCTGAGCTGTTAGTGATAGCGATAGAACACATTGGCGCTAATATTCTAAAAGGCTAATGCGTTCTGCTCCTAACGGGGAAACTAATTTGCGCAAATTCGTTTTTTCATCGCTTAAATAATTGTTTCAAAAGGGGACCTGAGGGTAGGAATGATCTATGCGTTGATTCGGCGCTGTTAGGAAAAGGGATAGAGGTCGCGTTAATATTCTATAGGGCTAGAGGCTTCTCCTTTTTACGTGGTAAATTATTTTTGGAAATACGTTTGTTAGTCGAGTAAATAGTTGTCTCAGAAAGTGACTTTCAGGTGGGATTGATCTATGCGTTGAATCTGAGCTGTTAGTGATACCGATAGAACACATTGGCGCTAATATTCTAAAAGGCTAATGCGTTCTGCTCCTAACGGGGAAACTAATTTGCGCAAATTCGTTTTTTCATCGCTTAAATAATTGTTTCAAAAAGGGACCTGAGGGTAGGAATGATCTATGCGTTCATTCGGCGCTGTTCGGAAAAGTGATAGAGGTCGCATTAATATTCTATAGGGCTAGAGGCTTCTCCTTTTTACGTGGCAAATTATTTTTGGAAATTCGTTTGTTAGTCGAGTAAATAGTTGACCCAGAAAGTGACTTTCAGGTGGGATTGATCTATGCGTTGAAACGGAGCTGTTAGGAAGAGCGATAGAACACATTGGCGCTAATATTCTAAAGGGCTAATGCGTTCTGCTCCTAACAGGGAAACTAACTTGCGGAAATTCGTTTTTTCATCGCTTAAATAATTGTTTGAAAAAGGGACCTGAGGGTAGGAATGATCTATGCGTTGATTCGGCGCTGTTGGGTAAAGTGATAGAGTTCGCGTTAATATTCTATAGGGCTAGAGGCTTCTCCTTTTTACATGGCAAATATTTTTTTGGAATTCGTTTGTTAGTCGAGTAAATAGTTGACCCAGAAAGTGACTTTCAGGTGGGATTGATCTATGCGTTGAAACGGAGCTGTTAGGAAGAGCGATAGAACACATTGGCGCTAATATTCTAAAGGGCTAATGCGTTCTGCTCCTAACAGGGAAACTAACTTGCGGAAATTCGTTTTTTTATCGCTTAAATAATAGTTTGAAAAAGGGACATAGGGTAGGAATGATCTATGCGTTGATTCGGCGCTGTTAGGAAAAGAGATAGAGGGCGCATTCATATTCTATAGGGCTAGAGGCTTCTCCTTTTTACGTGGCAAATTATTTTTTGGAATTCGTTTGTTAGTCGAGTAAATAGTTGTCTCAGAAAGTGACTTTCAGGTGGGATTGATCTATGCGTTAAATCTGAACTGTTAGGAAAAGCGATAGAACACATTGGCGCTAATATTCTTACGGGCTAATGCGTTCTGCTCCTAACGGGGAAACTAATTTGCGCAAATTCGTTTTTTCATCGCTTAAATAATTGTTTGAAAAAGGGACCTGAGGGTAGGAATGATCTATGCGTTGATTCGGCGCTGTTCGGAAAAGTGATAGAGGTCGCATTAATATTCTATAGGGCTAGAGGCTTCTCCTTTTTACGTGGTAAATTATTTTTGGAAATTCGTTTGTTAGTCGAGTGAATAGTTGTCTCAGAAAGTGACTTTCAGGTGGGATTGATCTATGCGTTGAAACGGAGCTCTTAGGAAAAGCGATAGAACACATTGGCGCTAATATTCTAAAGGGGTAATTCGTTCTACTTCTAACGGGGAAACTCATTTGCGCAAATTCGTTCATTCTTCGCGTAAATATTTGCCTGAAAAAGGGACTTGAGGGTGAGAATGATCTATGCGTGGATTCGGCGCTGTTAGGAAAAGTGATAAAGAGGTTGCGGTAATATTCTAAAGGGCTAGAGGCTTCTCCTTTTTACGTGGCAAATTATTTGTGGAAATTCGTTTGTTAGTCGAGTAAATAATTGCCTCAGAAAGTGACTTTCAGGTGGGATTGATCTAAGCGTTGAATCTGAGCGGTTAGGAAAAGCGATAGAACTCAGTCGCGCTAATATTCTGAAGGGCTAATGCGTTCTGCTCCTAACGGGGAAACTAATTTGCGCAAATTCGTTTTTTCATCGCGTAAATAATTGCTTAAAAAGGGACCTCAGGGTAGGAATGATCTATGCGTTGATTCGGCGCTGTTAGGAAAAGTGATAGAGGTCGCATTAATATTCTATAGGGCTAGAGGCTTCTCCTTTTTACGTGGCAAATTATTTTTTGGAATTCGTTTGTTAGTCGAGTAAATAGTTGTCTCAGAAAGTGACTTTCAGGTGGGATTGATCTATGCGTTGAATCAGAGCTGTTAGGAAAAGCGATAGAACACATTGGCGCTAATATTCTTACGGGCTAATGCGTTCTGCTCCTAACGGGGAAACTTACTTGCGGAAATTCGTTTTTTCATCGCTTAAATAATTGCTTGAAAAAGGGAAGTGAGGGTAGGAATGATCTATGCGTTGATTCGGCGCTGTTCGGAAAAGTGATAGAGGTCGCATTATTATTCTATAGGGCTAGAGGCTTCTCCTTTTTACGTGGCAAATATTTTTTGGAATTCGTTTGTTAGTCGAGTAAATAGTTGACTCAGAAAGTGACTTTCAGGTGGGATTGATCTATGCGTTGAAACGGAGCTGTTAGGAAAAGCGATAGAACACATTGGCGCTAATATTCTAAAGGGGTAATTCGTTCTACTTCTAACGGGAAACTAATTTGCGCAAATTCGTTTTTTCATCGCTTAAATAATTGCTTAAAAAGGGACCTCAGGGTAGGAATGATCTATGCGTTGATACGGCGCTCTTAGGAAAAGTGATAGAGGTCGCGTTAATATTCTATAGGGCTAGAGGCTTCTCCTTTTTACGTGGTAAATTATTTTTGGAAATTCGTTCGTTAGTCGAGTAAATAGTTGTCTCAGAAAGTGACTTTCAGGTAGGATTGATCTATGCGTTGAATCTGAGCTGTAAGGGATAGCGACAGAACACATTGGCGCTAATATTCTAAAGGGCGAACGCGTTCGGCTCTTAACGGGGAAACTAATTTGCACAAATTCGTTTTTTCATCGCTTAAATAATTGTCTGAAAATGTGACTTGAGGGTGAGAATGATCTATGCGTTGATTCGGTGCTGTCAGGAAAAGTGATAGAGGTCGCGTTAATATTCTAAAGGGCTAGAGGCTTCTCCTTTTTACGTGGCAATATATTTGTGGAAATTCGTTTGCTAGTCGAGCAAATAATTGTCTCAGGAAGTGACTTTCAGGTGGGATTGATCAATCCGTTGAATCTGAGCTGTTAGGGATAGCGGTAGAACACATTGGCGCTAATATTCTAAAGGGCTAATTCGTTCTACTTCTAATGGGGAAACTAATTTGCGCAAATTCGTTCATTCGTCGCGTAAATATTTGCATGAAAAAGGGACTTGAGGGTAAGAATGATCTATGCGTTGATTCGGCGCTGTTAGGAAAAGTGATAGAGGTCGCATTAATATTCCATAGGGCTAGAGGCTTCTCCTTTTTACGTGGCAAATTATTTTTTGGAATTCGTTTGTTAGTCGAGTAAATAGTTGTCTCAGAAAGTGACTTTCAGGTGGGATTGATCTATGCGTTAAATCTGAACTGTTAGGAAAAGCGATAGAACACATTGGCGCTAATATTCTTACGGGCTAATGCGTTCTGCTCCTAACGGGGAAACTAATTTGCGCAAATTCGTTTTTTCATCGCTTAAATAATTGTTTGAAAAAGGGACCTGAGGGTAGGAATGATCTATGCGTTGATTCGGCGCTGTTCGGAAAAGTGATAGAGGTCGCATTAATATTCTATAGGGCTAGAGGCTTCTCCTTTTTACGTGGTAAATTATTTTTGGAAATTCGTTTGTTAGTCGAGTGAATAGTTGTCTCAGAAAGTGACTTTCAGGTGGGATTGATCTATGCGTTGAAACGGAGCTCTTAGGAAAAGCGATAGAACACATTGGCGCTAATATTCTAAAGGGGTAATTCGTTCTACTTCTAACGGGGAAACTCATTTGCGCAAATTCGTTCATTCTTCGCGTAAATATTTGCCTGAAAAAGGGACTTGAGGGTGAGAATGATCTATGCGTGGATTCGGCGCTGTTAGGAAAAGTGATAAAGAGGTTGCGGTAATATTCTAAAGGGCTAGAGGCTTCTCCTTTTTACGTGGCAAATTATTTGTGGAAATTCGTTTGTTAGTCGAGTAAATAATTGCCTCAGAAAGTGACTTTCAGGTGGGATTGATCTAAGCGTTGAATCTGAGCGGTTAGGAAAAGCGATAGAACTCAGTCGCGCTAATATTCTGAAGGGCTAATGCGTTCTGCTCCTAACGGGGAAACTAATTTGCGCAAATTCGTTTTTTCATCGCGTAAATAATTGCTTAAAAAGGGACCTCAGGGTAGGAATGATCTATGCGTTGATTCGGCGCTGTTAGGAAAAGTGATAGAGGTCGCATTAATATTCTATAGGGCTAGAGGCTTCTCCTTTTTACGTGGCAAATTATTTTTTGGAATTCGTTTGTTAGTCGAGTAAATAGTTGTCTCAGAAAGTGACTTTCAGGTGGGATTGATCTATGCGTTGAATCAGAGCTGTTAGGAAAAGCGATAGAACACATTGGCGCTAATATTCTTACGGGCTAATGCGTTCTGCTCCTAACGGGGAAACTTACTTGCGGAAATTCGTTTTTTCATCGCTTAAATAATTGCTTGAAAAAGGGAAGTGAGGGTAGGAATGATCTATGCGTTGATTCGGCGCTGTTCGGAAAAGTGATAGAGGTCGCATTATTATTCTATAGGGCTAGAGGCTTCTCCTTTTTACGTGGCAAATATTTTTTGGAATTCGTTTGTTAGTCGAGTAAATAGTTGACTCAGAAAGTGACTTTCAGGTGGGATTGATCTATGCGTTGAAACGGAGCTGTTAGGAAAAGCGATAGAACACATTGGCGCTAATATTCTAAAGGGGTAATTCGTTCTACTTCTAACGGGAAACTAATTTGCGCAAATTCGTTTTTTCATCGCTTAAATAATTGCTTAAAAAGGGACCTCAGGGTAGGAATGATCTATGCGTTGATACGGCGCTCTTAGGAAAAGTGATAGAGGTCGCGTTAATATTCTATAGGGCTAGAGGCTTCTCCTTTTTACGTGGTAAATTATTTTTGGAAATTCGTTCGTTAGTCGAGTAAATAGTTGTCTCAGAAAGTGACTTTCAGGTAGGATTGATCTATGCGTTGAATCTGAGCTGTAAGGGATAGCGACAGAACACATTGGCGCTAATATTCAAAAGGGCGAACGCGTTCGGCTCTTAACGGGGAAACTAATTTGCACAAATTCGTTTTTTCATCGCTTAAATAATTGTCTGAAAATGTGACTTGAGGGTGAGAATGATCTATGCGTTGATTCGGTGCTGTCAGGAAAAGTGATAGAGGTCGCGTTAATATTCTAAAGGGCTAGAGGCTTCTCCTTTTTACGTGGCAATATATTTGTGGAAATTCGTTTGCTAGTCGAGCAAATAATTGTCTCAGGAAGTGACTTTCAGGTGGGATTGATCAATCCGTTGAATCTGAGCTGTTAGGGATAGCGGTAGAACACATTGGCGCTAATATTCTAAAGGGCTAATTCGTTCTACTTCTAATGGGGAAACTAATTTGCGCAAATTCGTTCATTCGTCGCGTAAATATTTGCATGAAAAAGGGACTTGAGGGTAAGAATGATCTATGCGTTGATTCGGCGCTGTTAGGAAAAGTGATAGAGGTCGCATTAATATTCCATAGGGCTAGAGGCTTCTCCTTTTTACGTGGCAAATTTTTTTTGGAAATTCCTTTGTTAGTCGAGTAAATAGTTGTCTCAGAAAGTGACTTTCAGGTGGGATCGATCTATGCGTTGAATCGGAGCTGTTAGGAAAAGCGATACAACACATTGGCGCTAATATTCTAAAGGGCGAACTTGTTCTACTTGTAACGGGGAAACTAAATTGCGCTAATTCGTTTATTCATCGCGTAAATAATTGCCTGAACAAGAGACTTGAAGTTGGGAATGATCTTTGGTTTGATTCGGCGCTGGTAGGAAAAGTGATAGAGGTCGCGTTAATATTCTATTGGGCTAGAGGCTTCTCCTTTTTACGTGGCAAATTACTTGTGGAAATTCGTTTGTTAGTCGAGTAAATAATTTTCTCAGAAAGTGACTTCAAGCTGGGATTGATCTATGCGTTGAATCTGAGCTGTTAGGAAAAGCGATAGAACACATTGGCGCTAATATTCTAAAAGGCTCATGCGTTCTGCTCATAACGGGGAAAGTAATTTCCGGAAATTCGTTTTTTCATCGCTTAAATAATTGTCTGAAAAAGGGACTTGAAGGTGGGAATGATCTTTGCCGTGATTCGGCGCTGTTCGGAACTGTGATAAAGAGGTGGCGGTAATTTCCTAAAGGACTAGAGGCTTCTCCTTTTTACGTCGCAAATTCTTTGTAGAAATTCGTTTGTTAGTCGAGTAAATATTTGTCTCAGAAAGTGACTTTCAGGTGGGATTGATCTATGCGTTGAGTCTGAGCTGTTAGGGATAGCGATAGAACACATTCCCGCTAATATTCTAAAAGGCTAATGCGTTCTGCTCATAACGGGGAAACCAATTTGCGCAAATTCGCTTTTTCATCGCCTAAATAATTGTCTGAAAAAGAGACTTGAAGATGGGAATGATCTTTGCGTTGATTCGGCGCTGTTCGGAAAAGTGATAAAGAGGTGGCCTTAATTTCCAAAGGGCTAGAGGCTTCTCCTTTTTACGTGGCAAATTCTTTGTGGAAATTCGTTTGTTAGTCGAGTAAATAATTGTCTCAGAAAGTGACTTTCAGGTGGGATTGATCTATCCGTTGAATCTGAGCTGTTAGGGATAGCGATAGAACACATTCCCGGTAATATTCTAAAAACCTAATGCGTTCTGATCATAACGGGGAAACCAATTTGCGCAAATTCGTTTTTTCATCGCTTAAATAATTGTCTGAATTCGGGACTTCAAGGTGGGAATGATCGGTGCCTTGACTCGGCGCTGTTAGGGAAAGTGATAAAGAGGTGGCGGTAATATTCTTAACGGCTAGATCCTTCTCCTTATTACGTGGCAAATTATTTGTGGAAATTTGTTTGTTAGTCGAGTAAATAATTTTCTCAGAAAGTGACTTTAAGCTGGGATTGATCTATGCGTTGAATCAGAGCTGTTAGGAAAAGCGATAGAACACATTGGCGTTAATATTCTAAAGTGCTAATGCGTTCTGCTCCTATCGGGGAAACTAATTTGCGCAAATTCGTTTTTTCATCGCTTAAATAATTGTTTGAAAAAAGGGACCTCAGGGTAGGAATGATCTATGCGTTGATTCGGCGCTGTTAGGAAAAGTGATAGAGGTCGCGTTAATATTCTATAGGGCTAGAGGCTTCTCCTTTTTATGTGGCAAATTATTTTTGGAAATTCGTTTGTTAGTCGAGTAAATATTTCTCTCAGTAATTTACTTTCAGGTGGGATTGATCTATGCGTTGAATCTGAGCTGTTAGGAAAAGCGATAGAACACAGTGGCACTAATATTCGAAAGGGCTAACGCGTTCTGCTTCTAACGGGGAAACTAATTTGCGCAAATTCGTTTACTCATCGCTTAAATAATTGTCTGAAAAAGGGACTTGAGGATAGGAATGATCTATGCGTTGATTCGGCGCTGTTAGGAAAACTGATAAAGAGGTAGCGTTAATATTCTATAGGGCTAGAGGCTTCTCGTTTGTACGTGGTAAATTATTTTTGGAAATTCGTTTGTTAGTCGAGTGAATAGTTGTCTCAGAAAGTGACTTTCAGGTGGGATTGATCTATGCGTTGAAACGGAGCTGTTAGGAAAAGTGATAGAACACATTGGCGCTAATATTCTAAAGGGGTAATTCGTTCTACTTCTAACGGGGAAACTAATTTGCGCAAATTCGTTCATTCTTCGCGTAAATATTTGCCTGAAAAAGGGACTTGAGGGTGAGACTATCTATGCGTGGATTCGGCGCTGTTAGGAAAAGTGATAAAGAGGTTGCGGTAATATTCTAAAGGGCTAGAGGCTTCTCCTTTTTACGTGGCCAATTATTTGTGGAATTCGTTTGTTAGTCGAGTAAATAGTTGACTCAGAAAGTGACTTTCAGGTGGGATTGATCTATGCGTTGAAACGGAGCTGTTAGGAAAAGCGATAGAACACAGTGGCACTAATATTCGAAAAGGCTAACGCGTTCTGCTTCTAACGGGGAAACTAATTTGCGCAAATTCGTTTACTCATCGCTTAAATAATTGTCTGAAAAAGGGACTTGAGGATTGGAATGATCTATGCGTTGATTCGGCGCTGTTAGGAAAAGTGATAAAGAGGTAGCGTTAATTTTTTAAAGGGCTAGAGGCTTCTCCTTCTTACGTGGCAAAATATTAGTGGAAATTTGTTTGTTAGTCGAGTAAATAATTCTCTCAGAAATTGACTTTCAGGTGGGATTGATCTATGCGTTGAATCTGAGCTTTTAGGAAAAGCGATGGAACACAGTGGCACTAATATTCGAAAGGGCTAACGCGTTCTGCTTCTAACGGGGAAACTAATTTGCGCAATTTCGTTTACTCATCGCTTAAATAATTGTCTGAAAAAGGGACTTGAGGGTGGGAATGATCTATGCGTTGATTCGGCGCTTTTAGGAAAAGTGATAAAGAGGTAGCGTTAATTTTCTAAAGGGCTGGAGGCTTCTCCTTCTTACGTGGCAAATTATTTGTGGAAATTTGTTTGTTAGTCGAGTAAATAATTCTCAGAAAGTGACTTTCAGATGGGAATGATCTATACGTTGAATCTGAGCTGTTAGGAAAAGCGATAGAACACAGTGGCACTAATATTCGAAAGGGCTAACGCGTTCTGCTTCTAACGGGGAAACTAATTTGCGCAAATTCGTTTACTCATCGCTTAAATAATTGTCTGAAAAAGGGACTTGAGGATGGGAATGATCTATGCGTTGATTCGGCGCTGTTAGGAAAAGTGATAAAGAGGTAGCGTTAATTTTCTAAAGGGCTAGAGGCTTCTCCTTCTTACGTGGCAAATTATTTTTGGAAATTCGTTTGTTAGTCGACTAAATAATTCTCTCAGAAATTGACTTTCAGGTGGGATTGATCTATGCGTTGAATCTGAGCTGTTAGGAAAAGCGATAGAACACAGTGGCACTAATATTCGAAAGGGCTAACGCGTTCTGCTTCTAACGGGGAAACTAATTTGCGCAAATTCGTTTACTCATCGCTTAAATAATTGTCTGAAAAAGGGACTTGAGGGTGGGAATGATCTATGCGTTGATTCGGCGCTGTTAGGAAAAGTGATAAAGAGGTCGCGTTAATATTCTAAAGGGCTAGAGGCTTCTCCTTCTTACGTGGCAAAATATTTGTGGAAATTTGTTTGTTAGTCGAGTAAATAATTCTCTCAGAAATTGACTTTCAGGTGGTATTGATCCATGCGTTGAATCTGAGCTTTTAGGAGAAGCGATAGAACACAGTGGCACTAATATTCGAAAGGGCTAACGCGTTCTGCTTCTAACGGGGAAACTAATTTGCGCAAATTCGTTTACTCATCGCTTAAATAATTGTCTGAAAAAGGGACTTGAGGGTGGGAATGATCTATGCGTTGATTCGGCGCTGTTAGGAAAAGTGATAAAGAGGTAGCGTTAATTTTCTAAAGGGCTAGAGGCTTCTCCTTCTTACGTGGCAAATTATTTGTGGAAATTTGTTTGTTAGTCGAGTAAATAATTCTCAGAAATTGACTTTCAGATGGGAATGATCTATGCGTTGAATCTGAGCTGTTAGGAAAAGCGGTAGAACACAGTGGCACTAATATTCGAAAGGGCTAACGCGTTCTGCTTCTAACGGGGAAACTAATTTGCGCAAATTCGTTTACTGATCGCTTAAATAATTGTCTGAAAAAGGGACTTGAGGATGGGAATGATCTATGCGTTGATTCGGCGCTGTTAGGAAAAGTGATAAAGAGGTAGCGTTAATATTCTATAGGGCTAGAGGCTTCTCCTTCTTACGTGGCAAAATATTTTTGGAAATTCGTTTGTTAGTCGACTAAATAATTCTCTCAGAAAGTGACTTTCAGATGGGAATGATCTATGGCTTGAATCTGAGCTGTTAGGAAAAGCGATAGAACACAGTGGCACTAATATTCGAAAGGGCTAACGCGTTCAGCTTCTAACGGGGAAACTAATTTGCGCAAATTCGTTTACTCATCGCTTAAATAATTGTCTGAAAAAGGCACTTGAGGGTGGGAATGATCTATGCGTTGATTTGGCGCTGTTAGGAAAAGTGATAAAGAGGTCGCGTTAATATTCTAAAGGGCTAGAGGCTTCTCCTTCTTACGTGGCAAATTATTTGTGGAAATTTGTTTGTTAGTCGAGTAAATAATTGTCTCAGAAAGTGACTTTCAGATGGGAATAATCTATGCGTTGAATCTGAGCTGTTAGGAAAAGCGATAGAACACAGTGGCACTAATATTCGAAAGGGCTAACGCGTTCTGCTTCTAACGGGGAAACTAATTTGCGCAAATTCGTTTATTCATCGCTGAAATAATTGTCTGAAAAGGGGACTTGAGGGTGGGAATGATCTATGCGTTGATTCGGCGCTGTTAGGAAAAGTGATAAAGAGGCAGCGTTAATTTTCTAAAGGGCTAGAGGCTTCTCCTTCTTACGTGGCAAATAATTTGTGGAAATTTGTTTGTTAGTCGAGCAAATAATTCTCAGAAAGTGACTTTCAGATGGGAATGATCTATGCGTTGAATCTGAGCTGTTAGGAAAAGCGATAGAACACAGTGGCACTAATATTCGAAAGGGCTAACGCGTTCTGCTTCTAACGGGGAAACTAATTTGCGCAAATTCGTTTATTCATCGCTCAAATAATTGTCTGAAAAGGGGACTTGAGGGTGGGAATGATCTATGCGTTGATTGGGCGCTGTTAGGAAAAGTGATAAAGAGGTAGCGTTAATTTTCTAAAGGGCTAGAGGCTTCTCCTTCTTACGTGGCAAATTATTTGTGGGAATTTGTTTGTTAGTCGAGTAAATAATTCTCAGAAAGTGACTTTCAGATGGGAATGATCTATGCGTTGAATCTGAGCTGTTAGGAAAAGCGATAGAACACAGTGGCGCTAATATTCGAAAGGGCTAACGCGTTTTTCTTCTAACGGGGAAACTAATTTGCGCAAATTCGTTTATTCATCGCTCAAATAATTGTCTGAAAAGGGGACTTGAGGGTGGGAATGATCTATGCGTTGATTCGGCACTGTTAGGAAAAGTGATAAAGAGGTCGCGTTAATATTCTAAAGGGCTAGAGGCTTCTCCTTCTTACGTGGCAAATTATTTGTGGAAATTTGTTTGTTAGTCGAGTAAATAATTGTCTCAGAAAGTGACTTTCAGATGGGAATGATCTATGCGTTGAATCTGAGCTGTTAGGAAAAGCGATAGAACACAGTGGCACTAATATTCGAAAGGGCTAACGCCTTCTGCTTCTAACGGGGAAACTAATTTGCGCAAATTCGTTTACTCATCGCTTAAATAATTGTCTGAAAAGGGGACTTGAGGGTGGGAATGATCTATGCGTTGATTCGGCGCTGTTAGGAAAAGTGATAAAGAGGTAGCGTTAATTTTCTAAAGGGCTAGAGGCTTCTCCTTCTTACGTGGCAAATTATTTTTGGAAATTCGTTTGTTAGTCGAGTAAATAATTCTCAGAAAGTGACTTTCAGATGGGAATGATCTATGCGTTGAATCTGAGCTGTTAGGAAAAGCGATAGAACACAGTGGCACTAATATTCGAAAGGGCTAACGCGTTCTGCTTCTAACGGGGAAACTAATTTCCGCAAATTCGTTTACTCATCGCCTTAATAATTGTCTGAAAAAGGGACTTGAGGGTGGGAATGATCTATGCGTTGATTCGGCGCTGTTAGGAAAAGTGATAAAGAGGTTGCGGTAATATTCTAAAGGGCTAGAGGCTTCTCCTTTTTACGTGGCAAATTATTTGTGGAATTCGTTTGTTAGTCGAGTAAATAGTTGACTCAGAAAGTGACTTTCAGGTGGGATTGATCTATGCGTTGAAACGGAGCTGTTAGGAAAAGCGATAGAACACAGTGGCACTAATATTCGAAAAGGCTAACGCGTTCTGCTTCTAACGGGGAAACTAATTTGCGCAAATTCGTTTTTTCATCGCTTAAATAATTGCTTTAAAAAGGGACTTGAGGGTGGGAATGATCTGTGCCTTGATTCGGCGCTGTTAGGGAAAGTGATAAAGAGGTGGCGGTAATATTCTTAACGGCTAGATCCTTCTCCTTATTACGTGGCAAATTATTTCTGGAAATTCGTTTGTTAGTCGAGTAAATAATTCTCTCAGAAATTGACTTTCAGGTGGGATTGATCTATGCGTTGAATCTGAGCTGTTAGGAAAAGCGATAGAACACAGTGGCACTAATATTCGAAAGGGCTAACGCGTTCTGCTTCTAACGGGGAAACTAATTTGCGCAAATTCGTTTACTCATCGCTTAAATAATTGTCTGAAAAAGGGACTTGAGGGTGGGAATGATCTATGCGTTGATTCGGCGCTGTTAGGAAAAGTGATAAAGAGGTAGCGTTAATTTTTTAAAGGGCTAGAGGCTTCTCCTTCTTACGTGGCAAATTATTTTTGGAAATTCGTTTGTTAGTCGACTAAATAATTCTCTCAGAAATTGACTTTCAGATGGGATTGATCCATGCGTTGAATCTGAGCTGTTAGGAAAAGCGATAGAACACAGTGGCACTAATATTCGAAAGGGCTAACGCGTTCTGCTTCTAACGGGGAAACTAATTTGCGCAAATTCGTTTACTCATCGCTTAAATAATTGTCTGAAAAAGGGACTTGAGGGTGGGAATGATCTATGCGTTGATTCGGCGCTGTTAGGAAAAGTCATAAAGAGGTAGCGTTAATTTTCTAAAGGGCTAGAGGCTTCTCCTTCTTACGTGGCAAATTATTTGTGGAAATTCGTTTGTTAGTCGAGTAAATAATTCTCTCAGAAATTGACTTTCAGGTGGGATTGATCTATGCGTTGAATCTGAGCTGTTAGGAAAAGCGATAGAACACAGTGGCACTAATATTCGAAAGGGCTAACGCGTTCTGCTTCTAACGGGGAAACTAATTTGCGCAAATTCGTTTACTCATCGCTTAAATAATTGTCTGAAAAGGGGACTTGAGGGTGGGAATGATCTATGCGTTGATTGGGCGCTGTTAGGAAAAGTGATAAAGAGGTAGCGTTAATTTTCTAAAGGGCTAGAGGCTTCTCCTTCTTACGTGGCAAATTATTTGTGGAAATTTGTTTGTTAGTCGAGTAAATAATTCTCAGAAAGTGACTTTCAGATGGGAATGATCTATGCGCTGAATCTGAGCTTTTAGGAAAAGCGATAGAACACAGTGGCACTAATATTCGAAAGGGCTAACGCGTTCTGCTTCTAACGGGGAAACTAATTTGTGCAAATTCGTTTACTCATCGCTTAAATAATTGTCTGAAAAAGGGACTTGAGGGTGGGAATGATCTTTGCGTTGATTGGCGCTGTTAGGAAAAGTGATAAAGAGGTAGCGTTAATTTTCTAAAGGGCTAGAGGCTTCTCCTTCTTACGTGGCAAATTATTTTTGGAAATTCGTTTGTTAGTCGACTAAATAATTCTCTCAGAAATTAACTTTCAGGTTGGATTGATCTATGCGTTGAATCTGAGCTGTTAGGAAAAGCGATAGAACACAGTGGCACTAATATTCGAAAGGGCTAACGCGTTCTGCTTCTAACGGGGAAACTAATTTCCGCAAATTCGTTTACTCATCGCCTTAATAATTGTCTGAAAAAGGGACTTGAGGGTGGGAATGATCTATGCGTTGATTCGGCGCTGTTAGGAAAAGTGATAAAGAGGTCGCGTTAATATTCTAAAGGGCTAGAGGCTTCTCTTTCTTACGTGGCAAAATACTTGTGGAAATTTGTTTGTTAGTCGAGTAAATAATTCTCTCAGAAATTGACTTTCAGGTGGGATTGATCTATGCGTTGAATCTGAGCTGTTAGGAAAAGCGATAGAACACAGTGGCACTAATATTCGAAAGGGCTAACGCGTTCTGCTTCTAACGGGGAAACTAATTTGCGCAAATTCGTTTACTCATCGCTTAAATAATTGTCTGAAAAAGGGACTTGAGGATGGGAATGATCTATGCGTTGATTCGGCGCTGTTAGGAAAAGTGATAAAGAGGTAGCGTTAATTTTCTAAAGGGCTAGAGGCTTCTCCTTCTTACGTGGCAAATTATTTGTGGAAATTTGTTTGTTAGTCGAGTAAATAATTCTCAGAAAGTGACTTTCAGATGGGAATGATCTATGCGTTGAATCTGAGCTGTTAGGAAAAGCCATAGAACACAGTGGCACTAATATTCGAAAGGGCTAACGCGTTCTGCTTCTAACGGGGAAACTAATTTGCGCAAATTCGTTTACTCATCGCTTAAATAATTGTCTGAAAAACGGACTTGAGGATGGGAATGATCTATGCGTTGATTCGGCGCTGTTAGGAAAAGTGATAAAGAGGTCGCGTTAATATTCTAAAGGGCTAGAGGCTTCTCTTTCTTACGTGGCAAAATACTTGTGGAAATTTGTTTGTTAGTCGAGTAAATAATTCTCTCAGAAATTGACTTTCAGGTGGGATTGATCTATGCGTTGAATCTGAGCTGTTAGGAAAAGCGATAGAACACAGTGGCACTAATATTCGAAAGGGCTAACGCGTTCTGCTTCTAACGGGGAAACTAATTTGCGCAAATTCGTTTACTCATCGCTTAAATAATTGTCTGAAAAAGGGACTTGAGGATGGGAATGATCTATGCGTTGATTCGGCGCTGTTAGGAAAAGTGATAAAGAGGTAGCGTTAATTTTCTAAAGGGCTAGAGGCTTCTCCTTCTTACGTGGCAAATTATTTGTGGAAATTTGTTTGTTAGTCGAGTAAATAATTCTCAGAAAGTGACTTTCAGATGGGAATGATCTATGCGTTGAATCTGAGCTGTTAGGAAAAGCCATAGAACACAGTGGCACTAATATTCGAAAGGGCTAACGCGTTCTGCTTCTAACGGGGAAACTAATTTGCGCAAATTCGTTTACTCATCGCTTAAATAATTGTCTGAAAAAGGGACTTGACGATGGGAATGATCTATGCGTTGATTCGGCGCTGTTAGGAAAAGTGATAAAGAGGTAGCGTTAATTTTCTAAAGGGCTAGAGGCTTCTCCTTCTTACGTGGCAAAATATTTTTGGAAATTCGTTTGTTAGTCGACTAAATAATTCTCTCAGAAAGTGAATTTCAGATGGGAATGATCTATGCGTTGAATCTGAGCTGTTAGGAAAAGCGATAGAACACAGTGGCACTAATATTCGAAAGGGCTAACGCGTTCTGCTTCTAACGGGGAAACTAATTTGCGCAAATTCGTTTACTCATCGCTTAAATAATTGTCTGAAAAAGGGACTTGAGGGTGGGAATGATCTATGCGTTGATTCGGCGCTGTTAGGAAAAGTGATAAAGAGGTCGCGTTAATTTTCTAAAGGGCTAGAGGCTTCTCCTTCTTACGTGGCAAAATATTTGTGGAAATTTGTTTGTTAGTCGAGTAAATAATTGTCTCAGAAAGTGACTTTCAGATGGGAATGATCTATGCGTTGAATCTGAGCTGTTAGGAAAAGCGATAGAACACAGTGGCGCTAATATTCGAAAGGGCTAACGCGTTTTTCTTCTAACGAGGAAACTAATTTGCGCAAATTCGTTTATTCATCGCTCAAATAATTGTCTGAAAAGGGGACTTGAGGGTGGGAATGATCTATGCGTTGATTGGGCGCTGTTAGGAAAAGTGATAAAGAGGTCGCGTTAATATTCTAAAGGGCTAGAGGCTTCTCCTTCTTACGTGGCAAATTATTTGTTGAAATTTGTTTGTTAGTCGAGTAAATAATTGTCTCAGAAAGTGACTTTCAGATGGGAATGATCTATGCGTTGAATCTGAGCTGTTAGGAAAAGCGATAGAACACAGTGGCACTAATATTCGAAAGGGCTAACGCCTTCTGCTTCTAACGGGGAAACTAATTTGCGCAAATTCGTTTATTCATCGCTCAAATAATTGTCTGAACAGGGGACTTGAGGGTGGGAATGATCTATGCGTTGATTCGGCGCTGTTAGGAAAAGTGATAAAGAGGTAGCGTTAATTTTCTAAAGGGCTAGAGGCTTCTCCTTCTTACGTGGCAAATTATTTGTGGAAATTTGTTTGTTAGTCGAGTAAATAATTGTCTCAGAAAGTGACTTTCAGATGGGAATGATCTATGCGTTGAATCTGAGCTGTTAGGAAAAGCGATAGAACACAGTGGCACTAATATTCGAAAGGGCTAACGCCTTCTGCTTCTAACGGGGAAACTAATTTGCGCAAATTCGTTTATTCATCGCTCAAATAATTGTCTGAACAGGGGACTTGAGGGTGGGAATGATCTATGCGTTGATTCGGCGCTGTTAGGAAAAGTGATAAAGAGGTAGCGTTAATTTTCTAAAGGGCTAGAGGCTTCTCCTTCTTACGTGGCAAATTATTTTTGGAAATTCGTTTGTTAGTCGAGTAAATAATTCTCAGAAAGTGACTTTCAGATGGGAATGATCTATGCGTTGAATCTGAGCTGTTAGGAAAAGCGATAGAACACAGTGGCACTAATATTCGAAAGGGCTAACGCGTTCTGCTTCTAACGGGGAAACTAATTTGCGCAAATTCGTTTATTCATCGCTCAAATAATTGTCTGAAAAGGGGACTTGAGGGTGGGAATGATCTATGCGTTGATTGGGCGCTGTTAGGAAAAGTGATAAAGAGGTAGCGTTAATTTTCTAAAGGGCTAGAGGCTTCTCCTTCTTACGTGGCAAATTATTTGTGGAAATTTGTTTGTTAGTCGAGTAAATAATTCTCAGAAAGTGACTTTCAGATGGGAATGATCTATGCGCTGAATCTGAGCTGTTAGGAAAAGCGATAGAACACAGTGGCACTAATATTCGAAAGGGCTAACGCGTTCTGCTTCTAACGGGGAAACTAATTTGTGCAAATTCGTTTACTCATCGCTTAAATAATTGTCTGAAAAAGGGACTTGAGGGTGGGAATGATCTTTGCGTTGATTGGCGCTGTTAGGAAAAGTGATAAAGAGGTAGCGTTAATTTTCTAAAGGGCTAGAGGCTTCTCCTTCTTACGTGGCAAATTATTTTTGGAAATTCGTTTGTTAGTCGACTAAATAATTCTCTCAGAAATTAACTTTCAGGTTGGATTGATCTATGCGTTGAATCTGAGCTGTTAGGAAAAGCGATAGAACACAGTGGCACTAATATTCGAAAGGGCTAACGCGTTCTGCTTCTAACGGGGAAACTAATTTCCGCAAATTCGTTTACTCATCGCTTAAATAATTGTCTGAAAAAGGGACTTGAGGGTGGGAATGATCTATGCGTTGATTCGGCGCTGTTAGGAAAAGTGATAAAGAGGTCGCGTTAATATTCTAAAGGGCTAGAGGCTTCTCCTTCTTACGTGGCAAAATACTTGTGGAAATTTGTTTGTTAGTCGAGTAAATAATTCTCTCAGAAATTGACTTTCAGGTGGGATTGATCTATGCGTTGAATCTGAGCTGTTAGGAAAAGCGATAGAACACAGTGGCACTAATATTCGAAAGGGCTAACGCGTTCTGCTTCTAACGGGGAAACTAATTTGCGCAAATTCGTTTACTCATCGCTTAAATAATTGTCTGAAAAACGGACTTGAGGATGGGAATGATCTATGCGTTGATTCGGCGCTGTTAGGAAAAGTGATAAAGAGGTAGCGTTAATTTTCTAAAGGGCTAGAGGCTTCTCCTTCTTACGTGGCAAATTATTTGTGGAAATTTGTTTGTTAGTCGAGTAAATAATTCTCAGAAAGTGACTTTCAGATGGGAATGATCTATGCGTTGAATCTGAGCTGTTAGGAAAAGCGATAGAACACAGTGGCACTCATATTCGAAAGGGCTAACGCGTTCTGCTTCTAACGGGGAAACTAATTTGCGCAAATTCGTTTACTCATCGCTTAAATAATTGTCTGAAAAAGGGACTTGACGATGGGAATGATCTATGCGTTGATTCGGCGCTGTTACGAAAAGTGATAAAGAGGTAGCGTTAATTTTCTAAAGGGCTAGAGGCTTCTCCTTCTTACGTGGCAAAATATTTTTGGAAATTCGTTTGTTAGTCGACTAAATAATTCTCTCAGAAAGTGAATTTCAGATGGGAATGATCTATGCGTTGAATCTGAGCTGTTAGGAAAAGCGATAGAACACAGTGGCACTAATATTCGAAAGGGCTAACGCGTTTTTCTTCTAACGGGGAAACTAATTTGCGCAAATTCGTTTACTCATCGCCTAAATAATTGTCTGAAAAGGGGACTTGAGGGTGGGAATGATCTATGCGTTGATTCGGCGCTGTTAGGAAAAGTGATAAAGAGGTAGCGTTAATATTCTAAAGGGCTAGAGGCTTCTCCTTCTTACGTGGCAAATTATTTGTGGAAATTTGTTTGTTAGTCGAGTAAATAATTGTCTCAGAAAGTGACCTTCAGATGGGAATGATCTATGCGTTGAATCTGAGCTGTTAGGAAAAGCGATAGAACACCGTGGCACTAATATTCGAAAGGGCTAACGCGTTCTGCTTCTAACGGGGAAACTAATTTGCGCAAATTCGTTTACTCATCGCTTAAATAATTGTCTGAAAAAGGGACTTGAGGATGGGAATGATCTATGCGTTGATTCGGCGCTGTTAGGAAAAGTGATAAAGAGGTCGCGTTAATTTTCTAAAGGCCTAGAGGCTTCTCCTTCTTACGTGGCAAATTATTTTTGGAAATTCGTTTGTTAGTCGACTAAATAATTCTCTCAGAAATTGACTTTCAGGTGGGATTGATCTATGCGTTGAATCTGAGCTGTTAGGAAAAGGGATATAACACAGTGGCACTAATATTCGAAAGGGCTAACGCGTTCTGCTTCTAACGGGGAAACTAATTTGCGCAAATTCGTTTACTCATCGCTTAAATAATTGTCTGAAAAAGGGAATTGAGGGTGGGAATGATGTATGCGTTGATTCGGTGCTGTTAGGAAAAGTGATAAAGAGGTAGCGTTAATTTTCTAAAGGGCTAGAGGCTTCTTCTTCTTACGTGGCAAAATATTTTTGGAAATTCGTTTGTTAGTCGACTAAATAATTCTCTCAGAAAGTGACTTTCAGATGGGAATGATCTATGCGTTGAATCTGAGCTGTTAGGAAAAGCGATAGAACACAGTGGCACTAATATTCGAAAGGGCTAACGCGTTCTGCTTCTAACGGGGAAACTAATTTGCGCAAATTCGTTTACTCATCGCTTAAATAATTGTCTGAAAAAGGGACTTGAGGGTGGGAATGATCTATGCGTTGATTCGGCGCTGTTAGGAAAAGTGATAAAGAGGTCGCGTTAATATTCTAAAGGGCTAGAGGCTTCTCCTTCTTACGTGGCAAAATATTTGTGGAAATTTGTTTGTTAGTCGAGTAAATAATTCTCTCAGAAATTGACTTTCAGGTGGGATTGATCTATTCGTTGAATCTGAGCTGTTAGGAAAAGCGATAGAACACAGTGGCGCTAATATTCGAAAGGGCTAACGCGTTCTGCTTCTAACGGGGAAACTAATTTGCGCAAATTCGTTTATTCATCGCTCAAATAATTGTCTGAAAAGGGGACTTGAGGGTGGGAATGATCTATGCGTTGATTGGGCGCTCTTAGGAAAAGTGATAAAGAGGTCGCGTTAATATTCTAAAGGGCTAGAGGCTTCTCCTTCTTACGTGGCAAAATATTTGTGGAAATTTGTTTGTTAGTCGAGTAAATAATTGTCTCAGAAAGTGACTTTCAGATGGGAATGATCTATGCGTTGAATCTGATCTGTTAGGAAAAGCAATAGAACACAGTGGCGCTAATATTCGAAAGGGCTAACGCGTTTTTCTTCTAACGGGGAAACTAATTTGCGCAAATTCGTTTATTCATCGCTCAAATAATTGTCTGAAAAGGGGACTTGAGGGTGGGAATGATCTATGCGTTGATTCGGCACTGTTAGGAAAAGTGATAAAGAGGTCGCGTTAATATTCTAAAGGGCTAGAGGCTTCTCCTTCTTACGTGGCAAATTATTTGTGGAAATTTGTTTGTTAGTCGAGTAAATAATTGTCTCAGAAAGTGACTTTCAGATGGGAATGATATATGCGTTGAATCTGAGCTGTTAGGAAAAGCGATAGAACACAGTGGCGCTAATATTCGAAAGGGCTAACGCGTTTTTCTTCTAACGGGGAAACTAATTTGCGCAAATTCGTTTACTCATCGCCTAAATAATTGTCTGAAAAGGGGACTTGAGGGTGGGAATGATCTATGCGTTGATTCGGCGCTGTTAGGAAAAGTGATAAAGAGGTAGCGTTAATATTCTAAAGGGCTAGAGGCTTCTCCTTCTTACGTGGCAAATTCTTTGTGGAAATTTGTTTGTTAGTCGAGTAAATAATTGTCTCAGAAAGTGACTTTCAGATGGGAATGATCTATGCGTTGAATCTGAGCTGATAGGAAAACCGATAGAACACAGTGGCACTAATATTCGAAAGGGCTAACGCGTTCTGCTTCTAACGGGGAAACTAATTTGCGCAAATTCGTTTACTCATCGCTTAAATAATTGTCTGAAAAAGGGACTTGAGGATGGGAATGATCTATGCGTTGATTCGGCGCTGTTAGGAAAAGTGATAAAGAGGTAGCGTTAATTTTCTAAAGGGCTAGAGGCTTCTCCTTCTTACGTGGCAAATTATTTTTGGAAATTCGTTTGTTAGTCGAGTAAATAATTCTCTCAGAAATTGACTTTCAGGTGGGATTGATCTATGCGTTGAATCTGAGCTGTTAGGAAAAGCGATAGAACACAGTGGCACTAATATTCGAAAGGGCTAACGCGTTCTGCTTCTAACGGGGAAACTAATTTGCGCAAATTCGTTTACTCATCGCTTAAATAATTGTCTGAAAAAGGGAATTGAGGGTGGGAATGATCTATGCGTTGATTCGGCGCTGTTAGGAAAAGTGATAAAGAGGTCGCGTTAATATTCTAAAGGGCTAGAGGCTTCTCCTTCTTACGTGGCAAAATATTTGTGGAAATTTGTTTGTTAGTCGAGTAAATAATTCTCTCAGAAATTGACTTTCAAGTGGGATTGATCTATGCGTTGAATCTGAGCTGTTAGGAAAAGCGATAGAACACAGTGGCACTAATATTCGAAAGGGCTAACGCGTTCTGCTTCTAACGGGGAAACTAATTTGCGCAAATTCGTTTACTCATCGCTTAAATAATTGTCTGAAAAGGGGACTTGAGGATGGGAATGATCTATGCGTTGATTCGGCGCTGTTAAGAAAAGTGATAAAGAGGTAGCGTTAATTTTCTAAAAGGCTAGAGGCTTCTCCTTCTTACGTGGCAAAATATTTGTGGAAATTTGTTTGTTAGTCGAGTAAATAATTGTCTCAGAAAGTGACTTTCAGATGGGAATGATCTATGCGTTGAATCTGAGCTGTTAGGAAAAGCGATAGAACACAGTGGCACTAATATTCGAAAGGGCTAACGCGTTCTGCTTCTAACGGGGAAACTAATTTGCGCAAATTCGTTTACTCATCGCTTAAATAATTGTCTGAAAAAGGGACTTAAGGATGGGAATGATCTATGCGTTGATTCGGCGCTGTTAGGAAAAGTGATAAAGAGGTCGCGTTAATATTCTAAAGGGCTAGAGGCTTCTCCTTCTTACGTGGCAAATTATTTGTGGAAATTTGTTTGTTAGTCGAGTAAATAATTCTCAGAAAGTGACTTTCAGATGGGAATGATCTATGCGTTGAATCTGAGCTGTTAGGAAAAGCGATAGAACACAGTGGCACTAATATTCGAAAGGGCTAACGCGTTCTGCTTCTAACGGGGAAACTAATTTGCGCAAATTCATTTACTCATCGCTTAAATAATTGTCTGAAAAAGGGACTTGAGGGTGGGAATGATCTATGCGTTCATTCGGCGCTGTTAGGAAAAGCGATAAAGAGGTAGCGTTAATTTTCTAAAGGGCTAGAGGCTTCTCCTTCTTACGTGGCAAATTATTTTTGGAAATTCGTTTGTTAGTCGACTAAATAATTCTCTCAGAAATTGACTTTCAGGTGGGATTGATCTGTGCGTTGAATCTGAGCTGCTAGGAAAAGCGATAGAACACAGTGGCGCTAATATTCGAAAGGGCTAACGCGTTCTGCTTCTAACGGGGAAACTAATTTGCGCAAATTCGTTTATTCATCGCTCAAATAATTGTCTGAAAAGGGGACTTGAGGGTGGGAACGATCTATGCGTTGATTGGGCGCTGTTAGGAAAAGTGATAAAGAGGTAGCGTTAATATTCTAAAGGGCTAGAGGCTTCTCCTTCTTACGTGGCAAATTATTTGTGGAAATTTGTTTGTTAGTCGAGTAAATAATTGTCTCAGAAAGTGACTTTCAGATGGGAATGATCTATGCGTTGAATCTGAGCTGTTAGGAAAAGCGATAGAACACAGTGGCGCTAATATTCGAAAAGGCCAACGCGTTTTTCTTCTAACGGGGAAACTAATTTGCGCAAATTCGTTTACTCATCGCTTAAATAATTGTCTGAAAAGGGGACTTGAGGATGGGAATGATCTATGCGTTGATTCGGCGCTGTTAAGAAAAGTGATAAAGAGGTAGCGTTAATTTTCTAAAAGGCTAGAGGCTTCTCCTTCTTACGTGGCAAAATATTTGTGGAAATTTGTTTGTTAGTCGAGTAAATAATTGTCTCAGAAAGTGACTTTCAGATGGGAATGATCTATGCGTTGAATCTGAGCTGTTAGGAAAAGCGATAGAACACAGTGGCACTAATATTCGAAAGGGCTAACGCGTTCTGCTTCTAACGGGGAAACTAATTTGCGCAAATTCGTTTACTCATCGCTTAAATAATTGTCTGAAAAAGGGACTTAAGGATGGGAATGATCTATGCGTTGATTCGGCGCTGTTAGGAAAAGTGATAAAGAGGTCGCGTTAATATTCTAAAGGGCTAGAGGCTTCTCCTTCTTACGTGGCAAATTATTTGTGGAAATTTGTTTGTTAGTCGAGTAAATAATTCTCAGAAAGTGACTTTCAGATGGGAATGATCTATGCGTTGAATCTGAGCTGTTAGGAAAAGCGATAGAACACAGTGGCACTAATATTCGAAAGGGCTAACGCGTTCTGCTTCTAACGGGGAAACTAATTTGCGCAAATTCATTTACTCATCGCTTAAATAATTGTCTGAAAAAGGGACTTGAGGGTGGGAATGATCTATGCGTTCATTCGGCGCTGTTAGGAAAAGCGATAAAGAGGTAGCGTTAATTTTCTAAAGGGCTAGAGGCTTCTCCTTCTTACGTGGCAAATTATTTTTGGAAATTCGTTTGTTAGTCGACTAAATAATTCTCTCAGAAATTGACTTTCAGGTGGGATTGATCTGTGCGTTGAATCTGAGCTGCTAGGAAAAGCGATAGAACACAGTGGCGCTAATATTCGAAAGGGCTAACGCGTTCTGCTTCTAACGGGGAAACTAATTTGCGCAAATTCGTTTATTCATCGCTCAAATAATTGTCTGAAAAGGGGACTTGAGGGTGGGAACGATCTATGCGTTGATTGGGCGCTGTTAGGAAAAGTGATAAAGAGGTAGCGTTAATATTCTAAAGGGCTAGAGGCTTCTCCTTCTTACGTGGCAAATTATTTGTGGAAATTTGTTTGTTAGTCGAGTAAATAATTGTCTCAGAAAGTGACTTTCAGATGGGAATGATCTATGCGTTGAATCTGAGCTGTTAGGAAAAGCGATAGAACACAGTGGCGCTAATATTCGAAAAGGCCAACGCGTTTTTCTTCTAACGGGGAAACTAATTTGCGCAAATTCGTTTACTCATCCCCTAAATAATTGTCTGAAAAGGGGACTTGAGGGTGGGAATGATCTATGCGTTGATTGGGCGCTGTTAGGAAAAGTGATAAAGAGGTAGCGTTAATATTCTAAAGGGCTAGAGGCTTCTCCTTCTTACGTGGCAAATTATTTGTGGAAATTTGTTTGTTAGTCGAGTAAATAATTGTCTCAGAAAGTGACTTTCAGATGGGAATGATCTATGCGTTGAATCTGAGCTGTTAGGAAAAGCGATAGAACACAGTGGCACTAATATTCGAAAGGGCTAACGCCTTCTGCTTCTAACGGGGAAACTAATTTGCGCAAATTGGTTTATTCATCGCTCAAATAATTGTCTGAAAAGGGGACTTGAGGGTGGGAATGATCTATGCGTTGATTCGGCGCTGTTAGGAAAAGTGATAAAGAGGTAGCGTTAATTTTCTAAAGGGCTAGAGGCTTCTCCTTCTTACGTGGCAAATTATTCGTGGAAATTTGTTTGTTAGTCGAGCAAATAATTCTCAGAAAGTGACTTTCAGATGGGAATGATCTATGCGTTGAATCTGAGCTGCTAGGAAAAGCGATAGAACACAGTGGCACTAATATTCGAAAGGGCTAACGCGTTCTGCTTCTAACGGGGAAACTAATTTGCGCAAATTCGTTTACTCATCTCTTAAATAATTGTCTGAAAAGGGGACTTTAGGGTGGGAATGATCTATGCGTTGATTGGGCGCTGTGAGGAAAAGTGATAAAGAGGTAGCGTTAATTTTCTAAAGGGCTAGAGGCTTCTCCTTCTTACGTGGCAAATTATTTGTGGAAATTTGTTTGTTAGTCGAGTAAATAATTCTCAGAAAGTGACTTTCAGATGGGAATGATCTATGCGTTGAATCTGAGCTGTTAGGAAAAGCGATAGAACACAGTGGCACTAATATTCGAAAGGGCTAACGCGTTCTGCTTCTAACGGGGAAACTAATTTGCGCAAATTCGTTTACTCATCGCTTAAATAATTGTCTGAAAAAGGGACTTGAGGGTGGGAATGATCTATGCGTTGATTCGGCGCTGTTAGGAAAAGTGATAAAGAGGTAGCGTTAATTTTCCAAAGTGCTAGAGGCTTCTCCTTCTTACGTGGCAAATTATTTGTGGAAATTTGTTTGTTAGTCGAGTAAATAATTCTCAGAAAGTGACTTTCAGATGGGAATGATCTATGCGTTGAATCTGAGCTGTTAGGAAAAGCGATAGAACACAGTGGCACTAATATTCGAAAGGGCTAACGCGTTCTGCTTCTAACGGGGAAACTAATTTGCGCAAATTCGTTTACTCATCGCTTAAATAATTGTCTGAAAAAGGGACTTGAGGGTGGGAATGATCTATGCGTTAATTCGGCGCTGTTAGGAAAAGTGATAAAGAGGTCGCGTTAATATTCTAAAGGGCTAGAGGTTTCTCCTTCTTACGTGGCAATATATTTGTGGAAATTTGTTTGTTAGTCGAGTAAATAATTGTCTCAGAAAGTGACTTTCAGATGGGAATGATCTATGCGTTGAATCTGAGCTGTTAGGAAAAGCGATAGAACACAGTGGCGCTAATATTCGAAAGGGCTAACGCGTTTTTCTTATAACGGGGAAACTAATTTGCGCAAATTCGTTTACTCATCGCCTAAATAATTGTCTGAAAAGGGGACTTGAGGGTGGGAATGATCTATGCGTTGATTGGGCGCTGTTAGGAAAAGTGATAAAGAGGTAGCGTTAATATTCTAAAGCGCTAGAGGCTTCTCCTTCTTACGTGGCAAATTATTTGTGGAAATTTGTTTGTTAGTCGAGTAAATAATTGTCTCAGAAAGTGACTTTCAGATGGGAATGATCTATGTGTTGAATCTGAGCTGTTAGG
This sequence comes from Dermacentor variabilis, assembly GCF_050947875.1. Classification (NCBI taxonomy): domain Eukaryota; kingdom Metazoa; phylum Arthropoda; class Arachnida; order Ixodida; family Ixodidae; genus Dermacentor; species Dermacentor variabilis. The sequence goes on from NC_134577.1 coordinate 45,726,299, forward strand.
AAAAGCGATAGAACACAGTGGCACTAATATTCGAAAGGGCTAACGCGTTCTGCTTCTAACGGGGAAACTAATTTGCGCAAATTCGTTTATTCATCGCTCAAATAATTGTCTGAAAAGGGGACTTAAGGGTGGGAATGATCTATGCGTTGATTCGGCGCTGTTAGGAAAAGTGATAAAGAGGTAGCGTTAATTTTCTAAAGGGCTAGAGGCTTCTCCTTCTTACGTGGCAAATTATTTGTGGAAATTTGTTTGTTAGTCGAGCAAATAATTCTCAGAAAGTGACTTTCAGATGGGAATGATCTATGCGTTGAATCTGAGCTGTTAGGAAAAGCGATAGAACACAGTGGCACTAATATTCGAAAAGGCTAACGCGTTCTGTTTCTAACGGGGAAACTAATTTGCGCAAATTCGTTTACTCATCGCTTGAATAATTGTCTGAAAAGGGGACTTGAGGGTGGGAATGATCTATGCGTTGATTGGGCGCTGTTAGGAAAAGTGATAAAGAGGTAGCGTTAATTTTCTAAAGGGCTAGAGGCTTCTCCTTCTTACGTGGCAAATTATTTGTGGAAATTTGTTTGTTAGTCGAGCAAATAATTCTCAGAAAGTGACTTTCAGATGGGAATGATCTATGCGTTGAATCTGAGCTGTTAGGAAAAGCGATAGAACACAGTGGCGCTAATATTCGAAAGGGCTAACGCGTTCTGCTTCTAACGGGGAAACTAATTTGCGCAAATTCGTTTATTCATCGCTCAAATAATTGTCTGAAAAGGGGACTTGAGGGTGGGAACGATCTATGCGTTGATTGGGCGCTGTTAGGAAAAGTGATAAAGAGGTAGCGTTAATTTTCTAAAGGGCTAGAGGCTTCTCCTTCTTACGTGGCAAATTATTTGTGGAAATTTGTTTGTTAGTCGAGTAAATAATTGTCTCAGAAAGTGACTTTCAGATGGGAATGATCTATGCGTTGAATCTGAGCTGTTAGGAAAAGCGATAGAACACAGTGGCACTAATATTCGAAAGGGCTAACGCCTTCTGCTTCTAACGGGGAAACTAATTTGCGCAAATTCGTTTATTCATCGCTCAAATAATTGTCTGAAAAGGGGACTTGAGGGTGGGAACGATCTATGCGTTGATTCGGCGCTGTTAGGAAAAGTGATAAAGAGGTAGCGTTAATTTTCTAAAGGGCTAGAGGCTTCTCCTTCTTACGTGGCAAATTATTCGTGGAAATTTGTTTGTTAGTCGAGCAAATAATTCTCAGAAAGTGACTTTCAGATGGGAATGATCTATGCGTTGAATCTGAGCTGCTAGGAAAAGCGATAGAACACAGTGGCACTAATATTCGAAAGGGCTAACGCGTTCTGCTTCTAACGGGGAAACTAATTTGCGCAAATTCGTTTACTCATCTCTTAAATAATTGTCTGAAAAGGGGACTTTAGGGTGGGAATGATCTATGCGTTGATTGGGCGCTGTTAGGAAAAGTGATAAAGAGGTAGCGTTAATTTTCTAAAGGGCTAGAGGCTTCTCCTTCTTACGTGGCAAATTATTCGTGGAAATTTGTTTGTTAGTCGAGCAAATAATTCTCAGAAAGTGACTTTCCGATGGGAATGATCTATGCGTTGAATCTGAGCTGCTAGGAAAAGCGATAGAACACAGTGGCACTAATATTCGAAAGGGCTAACGCGTTCTGCTTCTAACGGGGAAACTAATTTGCGCAAATTCGTTTACTCATCTCTTAAATAATTGTCTGAAAAGGGGACTTTAGGGTGGGAATGATCTATGCGTTGATTGGGCGCTGTTAGGAAAAGTGATAAAGAGCTAGCGTTAATTTTCTAAAGGGCTAGAGGCTTCTCCTTCTTACGTGGCAAATTATTTGTGGAAATTTGTTTGTTAGTCGAGTAAATAATTCTCAGAAAGTGACTTTCAGATGGGAATGATCTATGCGTTGAATCTGAGCTGTTAGGAAAAGCGATAGAACACAGTGGCACTAATATTCGAAAGGGCTAACGCGTTCTGCTTCTAACGGGGAAACTAATTTGCGCAAATTCGTTTACTCATCGCTTAAATAATTGTCTGAAAAAGGGACTTGAGGGTGGGAATGATCTATGCGTTGATTCGGCGCTGTTAGGAAAAGTGATAAAGAGGTAGCGTTAATTTTCCAAAGTGCTAGAGGCTTCTCCTTCTTACGTGGCAAATTATTTGTGGAAATTTGTTTGTTAGTCGAGTAAATAATTCTGAGAAAGTGACTTTCAGATGGGAATGATCTATGCGTTGAATCTGAGCTGTTAGGAAAAGCGATAGAACACAGTGGCACTAATATTCGAAAGGGCTAACGCGTTCTGCTTCTAACGGGGAAACTAATTTGCGCAAATTCGTTTACTCATCGCTTAAATAATTGTCTGAAAAAGGGACTTGAGGGTGGGAATGATCTATGCGTTAATTCGGCGCTGTTAGGAAAAGTGATAAAGAGGTCGCGTTAATATTCTAAAGGGCTAGAGGTTTCTCCTTCTTACGTGGCAACATATTTGTGGAAATTTGTTTGTTAGTCGAGTAAATAATTGTCTCAGAAAGTGACTTTCAGATGGGAATGATCTATGCGTTGAATCTGAGCTGTTAGGAAAAGCGATAGAACACAGTGGCGCTAATATTCGAAAGGGCTAACGCGTTTTTCTTATAACGGGGAAACTAATTTGCGCAAATTCGTTTACTCATCGCCTAAATAATTGTCTGAAAAGGGGACTTGAGGGTGGGAATGATCTATGCGTTGATTGGGCGCTGTTAGGAAAAGTGATAAAGAGGTAGCGTTAATATTCTAAAGCGCTAGAGGCTTCTCCTTCTTACGTGGCAAATTATTTGTGGAAATTTGTTTGTTAGTCGAGTAAATAATTCTCAGAAAGTGACTTTCAGATGGGAATGATCTATGCGTTGAATCTGAGCTGTTAGGAAAAGCGATAGAACACAGTGGCGCTAATATTCGAAAGGGCTAACGCGTTCTGCTTCTAACGGGGAAACTAATTTGCGCAAATTCGTTTATTCATCGCTCAAATAATTGTCTGAAAAGGGGACTTGAGGGTGGGAACGATCTATGCGTTGATTGGGCGCTGTTAGGAAAAGTGATAAAGAGGTAGCGTTAATTTTCTAAAGGGCTAGAGGCTTCTCCTTCTTACGTGGCAAATTATTTGTGGAAATTTGTTTGTTACTCGAGTAAATAATTGTCTCAGAAAGTGACTTTCAGATGGGAATGATCTATGCGTTGAATCTGAGCTGTTAGGAAAAGCGATAGAACACAGTGGCGCTAATATTCGAAAGGGCTAACGCGTTTTTCTTCTAACGGGGAAACTAATTTGCGCAAATTCGTTTATTCATCGCTCAAATAATTGTCTGAAAAGGGGACTTGAGGGTGGGAATGATCTATGCGTTGATTCGGCACTGTTAGGAAAAGTGATAAAGAGGTCGCGTTAATATTCTAAAGGGCTAGAGGCTTCTCCTTCTTACGTGGCAAATTATTTGTGGAAATTTGTTTGTTAGTCGAGTAAATAATTGTCTCAGAAAGTGACTTTCAGATGGGAATGATCTATGCGTTGAATCTGAGCTGTTAGGAAAAGCGATAGAACACAGTGGCACTAATATTCGAAAGGGCTAACGCCTTCTGCTTCTAACGGGGAAACTAATTTGCGCAAATTCGTTTATTCATCGCTCAAATAATTGTCTGAAAAGGGGACTTGAGGGTGGGAATGATCTATGCGTTGATTCGGCGCTGTTAGGAAAAGTGATAAAGAGGTAGCGTTAATTTTCTAAAGGGCTAGAGGCTTCTCCTTCTTACGTGGCAAATTATTCGTGGAAATTTGTTTGTTAGTCGAGCAAATAATTCTCAGAAAGTGACTTTCAGATGGGAATGATCTATGCGTTGAATCTGAGCTGCTAGGAAAAGCGATAGAACACAGTGGCACTAATATTCGAAAGGGCTAACGCGTTCTGCTTCTAACGGGGAAACTAATTTGCGCAAATTCGTTTACTCATCTCTTAAATAATTGTCTGAAAAGGGGACTTTAGGGTGGGAATGATCTATGCGTTGATTGGGCGCTGTTAGGAAAAGTGATAAAGAGGTAGCGTTAATTTTCTAAAGGGCTAGAGGCTTCTCCTTCTTACGTGGCAAATTATTCGTGGAAATTTGTTTGTTAGTCGAGCAAATAATTCTCAGAAAGTGACTTTCAGATGGGAATGATCTATGCGTTGAATCTGAGCTGCTAGGAAAAGCGATAGAACACAGTGGCACTAATATTCGAAAGGGCTAACGCGTTCTGCTTCTAACGGGGAAACTAATTTGCGCAAATTCGTTTCCTCATCTCTTAAATAATTGTCTGAAAAGGGGACTTTAGGGTGGGAATGATCTATGCGTTGATTGGGCGCTGTTAGGAAAAGTGATAAAGAGCTAGCGTTAATTTTCTAAAGGGCTAGAGGCTTCTCCTTCTTACGTGGCAAATTATTTGTGGAAATTTGTTTGTTAGTCGAGTAAATAATTCTCAGAAAGTGACTTTCAGATGGGAATGATCTATGCGTTGAATCTGAGCTGTTAGGAAAAGCGATAGAACACAGTGGCACTAATATTCGAAAGGGCTAACGCGTTCTGCTTCTAACGGGGAAACTAATTTGCGCAAATTCGTTTACTCATCGCTTAAATAATTGTCTGAAAAAGGGACTTGAGGGTGGGAATGATCTATGCGTTGATTCGGCGCTGTTAGGAAAAGTGATAAAGAGGTAGCGTTAATTTTCCAAAGTGCTAGAGGCTTCTCCTTCTTACGTGGCAAATTATTTGTGGAAATTTGTTTGTTAGTCGAGTAAATAATTCTCAGAAAGTGACTTTCAGATGGGAATGATCTATGCGTTGAATCTGAGCTGTTAGGAAAAGCGATAGAACACAGTGGCACTAATATTCGAAAGGGCTAACGCGTTCTGCTTCTAACGGGGAAACTAATTTGCGCAAATTCGTTTACTCATCGCTTAAATAATTGTCTGAAAAAGGGACTTGAGGGTGGGAATGATCTATGCGTTAATTCGGCGCTGTTAGGAAAAGTGATAAAGAGGTCGCGTTAATATTCTAAAGGGCTAGAGGTTTCTCCTTCTTACGTGGCAACATATTTGTGGAAATTTGTTTGTTAGTCGAGTAAATAATTGTCTCAGAAAGTGACTTTCAGATGGGAATGATCTATGCGTTGAATCTGAGCTGTTAGGAAAAGCGATAGAACACAGTGGCGCTAATATTCGAAAGGGCTAACGCGTTTTTCTTATAACGGGGAAACTAATTTGCGCAAATTCGTTTACTCATCGCCTGAATAATTGTCTGAAAAGGGGACTTGAGGGTGGGAATGATCTATGCGTTGATTGGGCGCTGTTAGGAAAAGTGATAAAGAGGTAGCGTTAATATTCTAAAGCGCTAGAGGCTTCTCCTTCTTACGTGGCAAATTATTTGTGGAAATTTGTTTGTTAGTCGAGTAAATAATTCTCAGAAAGTGACTTTCAGATGGGAATGATCTATGCGTTGAATCTGAGCTGTTAGGAAAAGCGATAGAACACAGTGGCGCTAATATTCGAAAGGGCTAACGCGTTCTGCTTCTAACGGGGAAACTAATTTGCGCAAATTCGTTTATTCATCGCTCAAATAATTGTCTGAAAAGGGGACTTGAGGGTGGGAACGATCTATGCGTTGATTGGGCGCTGTTAGGAAAAGTGATAAAGAGGTAGCGTTAATTTTCTAAAGGGCTAGAGGCTTCTCCTTCTTACGTGGCAAATTATTCGTGGAAATTTGTTTGTTAGTCGAGCAAATAATTCTCAGAAAGTGACTTTCAGATGGGAATGATCTATGCGTTGAATCTGAGCTGCTAGGAAAAGCGATAGAACACAGTGGCACTAATATTCGAAAGGGCTAACGCGTTCTGCTTCTAACGGGGAAACTAATTTGCGCAAATTCGTTTACTCATCTCTTAAATAATTGTCTGAAAAGGGGACTTTAGGGTGGGAATGATCTATGCGTTGATTGGGCGCTGTTAGGAAAAGTGATAAAGAGGTAGCGTTAATTTTCTAAAGGGCTAGAGGCTTCTCCTTCTTACGTGGCAAATTATTCGTGGAAATTTGTTTGTTAGTCGAGCAAATAATTCTCAGAAAGTGACTTTCAGATGGGAATGATCTATGCGTTGAATCTGAGCTGCTAGGAAAAGCGATAGAACACAGTGGCACTAATATTCGAAAGGGCTAACGCGTTCTGCTTCTAACGGGGAAACTAATTTGCGCAAATTCGTTTACTCATCTCTTAAATAATTGTCTGAAAAGGGGACTTTAGGGTGGGAATGATCTATGCGTTGATTGGGCGCTGTTAGGAAAAGTGATAAAGAGGTAGCGTTAATTTTCTAAAGGGCTAGAGGCTTCTCCTTCTTACGTGGCAAATTATTTGTGGAAATTTGTTTGTTAGTCGAGTAAATAATTCTCAGAAAGTGACTTTCAGATGGGAATGATCTATGCGTTGAATCTGAGCTGTTAGGAAAAGCGATAGAACACAGTGGCACTAATATTCGAAAGGGCTAACGCTTTCTGCTTCTAACGGGGAAACTGATTTGCGCAAATTCGTTTACTCATCGCTTAAATAATTGTCTGAAAAAGGGACTTGAGGGTGGGAATGATCTATGCGTTGATTCGGCGCTGTTAGGAAAAGTGATAAAGAGGTAGCGTTAATTTTCCAAAGTGCTAGAGGCTTCTCCTTCTTACGTGGCAAATTATTTGTGGAAATTTGTTTGTTAGTCGAGTAAATAATTGTCTCAGAAAGTGACTTTCAGATGGGAATGATCTATGCGTTGAATCTGAGCTGTTAGGAAAAGCGATAGAACACAGTGGCGCTAATATTCGAAAAGGCCAACGCGTTTTTCTTCTAACGGGGAAACTAATTTGCGCAAATTCGTTTACTCATCCCCTAAATAATTGTCTGAAAAGGGGACTTGAGGGTGGGAATGATCTATGCGTTGATTGGGCGCTGTTAGGAAAAGTGATAAAGAGGTTGCGTTAATATTCTAAAGGGCTAGAGGCTTCTCCTTCTTACGTGGCAAATTATTTGTGGAAATTTGTTTGTTAGTCGAGTAAATAATTGTCTCAGAAAGTGACTTTCAGATGGGAATGATCTATGCGTTGAATCTGAGCTGTTAGGAAAAGCGATAGAACACAGTGGCGCTAATATTCGAAAGGGCTAACGCGTTTTTCTTATAACGGGGAAACTAATTTGCGCAAATTCGTTTACTCATCGCCTAAATAATTGTCTGAAAAGGGGACTTGAGGGTGGGAATGATCTATGCGTTGATTGGGCGCTGTTAGGAAAAGTGATAAAGAGGTAGCGTTAATATTCTAAAGCGCTAGAGGCTTCTCCTTCTTACGTGGCAAATTATTTGTGGAAATTTGTTTGTTAGTCGAGTAAATAATTGTCTCAGAAAGTGACTTTCAGATGGGAATGATCTATGCGTTGAATCTGAGCTGTTAGGAAAAGCGATAGAACACAGTGGCACTAATATTCGAAAGGGCTAACGCGTTCTGCTTCTAACGGGGAAACTAATTTGCCCAAATTCGTTTATTCATCGCTCAAATAATTGTCTGAAAAGGGGACTTAAGGGTGGGAATGATCTATGCGTTGATTCGGCGCTGTTAGGAAAAGTGATAAAGAGGTAGCGTTAATTTTCTAAAGGGCTAGAGGCTTCTCCTTCTTACGTGGCAAATTATTTGTGGAAATTTGTTTGTTAGTCGAGCAAATAATTCTCAGAAAGTGACTTTCAGATGGGAATGATCTATGCGTTGAATCTGAGCTGTTAGGAAAAGCGATAGAACACAGTGGCAGTAATATTCGAAAAGGCTAACGCGTTCTGTTTCTAACGGGGAAACTAATTTGCGCAAATTCGTTTACTCATCGCTTGAATAATTGTCTGAAAAGGGGACTTGAGGGTGGGAATGATCTATGCGTTGATTGGGCGCTGTTAGGAAAAGTGATAAAGAGGTAGCGTTAATTTTCTAAAGGGCTAGAGGCTTCTCCTTCTTACGTGGCAAATTATTTGTGGAACTTTGTTTGTTAGTCAAGTAAATAATTCTCAGAAAGTGACTTTCAGATGGGAATGATCTATGCGTTGAATCTGAGCTGTTAGGAAAAGCGATAGAACACAGTGGCACTAATATTCGAAAGGGCTAACGCGTTCTGCTTCTAACGGGGAAACTAATTTGCCCAAATTCGTTTATTCATCGCTCAAATAATTGTCTGAAAAGGGGACTTAAGGGTGGGAATGATCTATGCGTTGATTCGGCGCTGTTAGGAAAAGTGATAAAGAGGTAGCGTTAATTTTCTAAAGGTCTAGAGGCTTCTCCTTCTTACGTGGCAAATTATTTGTGGAAATTTGTTTGTTAGTCGAGCAAATAATTCTCAGAAAGTGACTTTCAGATGGGAATGATCTATGCGTTGAATCTGAGCTGTTAGGAAAAGCGATAGAACACAGTGGCAGTAATATTCGAAAAGGCTAACGCGTTCTGTTTCTAACGGGGAAACTAATTTGCGCAAATTCGTTTACTCATCGCTTGAATAATTGTCTGAAAAGGGGACTTGAGGGTGGGAATGATCTATGCGTTGATTGGGCGCTGCTAGGAAAAGTGATAAAGAGGTAGCGTTAATTTTCTAAAGGGCTAGAGGCTTCTCCTTCTTACGTGGCAAATTATTTGTGGAAATTTGTTTGTTAGTCGAGTAAATAATTCTCAGAAAGTGACTTTCAGATGGGAATGATCTATGCGTTGAATCTGAGCTGTTAGGAAAAGCGATAGAACACAGTGGCACTAATATTCGAAAGGGCTAACGCGTTCTGCTTCTAACGGGGAAACTAATTTGCGCAAATTCGTCTACTCATCGCTTAAATAATTGTCTGAAAAAGGGACTTGAGGGTGGGAATGATCTATGCGTTGATTCGGCGCTGTTAGGAAAAGTGATAAAGAGGTGGCGTTAATATTCTAAAGGGCTAGAGGCTTCTCCTTCTTACGTGGCAATATATTTGTGGAAATTTGTTTGTTAGTCGAGTAAATAATTGTCTCAGAAAGTGACTTTCAGATGGGAATGATCTATGCGTTGAATCTGAGCTGTTAGGAAAAGCGATAGAACACAGTGGCACTAATATTCGAAAGGGCTAACGCGTTCTGCTTCTAACGGGGAAACTAATTTGTGCAAATTCGTTTACTCATCGCTTAAATAATTGTCTGAAAAAGGGACTTGAGGGTGGGAATGATCTTTGCGTTGATTGGCGCTGTTAGGAAAAGTGATAAAGAGGTGGCGTTAATATTCTAAAGGGCTAGAGGCTTCTCCTTCTTACGTGGCAATATATTTGTGGAAATTTGTTTGTTAGTCGAGTAAATAATTGTCTCAGAAAGTGACTTTCAGATGGGAATGATCTATGCGTTGAATCTGAGCTGTTAGGAAAAGCGATAGAACACAGTGGCACTAATATTCGAAAGGGCTAACGCGTTCTGCTTCTAACGGGGAAACTAATTTGCGCAAATTCGTTTATTCATCGCTCAAATAATTGTCTGAAAAGGGGACTTGAGGGTGGGAATGATCTATGCGTTGATTGGGCGCTGTTAGGAAAAGTGATAAAGAGGTAGCGTTAATTTTCTAAAGGGCTAGAGGCTTCTCCTTCTTACGTGGCAAATTATTTGTGGAAATTTGTTTGTTAGTCGAGTAAAGAATTCTCAGAAAGTGAATTTCAGGTGGGATTGATCTATGCGTTGAATCTGAGCTGTTAGGAAAAGCGATAGAACACAGTGGCACTAATATTCGAAAGGGCTAACGCGTTCTGCTTCTAACGGGGAAACTAATTTGCGCAAATTCGTTTATTCATCGCGTGAATAATTGTCTGAAAAAGTGACTTTCAGGTGGAAATACTTTATGCGTTGAATTTGAGTTGTTAGGAAAAGTGATAAAGGACTATTCTAAAGGCTATAGGCGTATGCTTTTAAAGGGGAAGCCAATTTATGCAATTTCGTTTAATTGTCGCCTAAATATTTGTCAGTAAAAGTTTATTATCTGGGGGAATGATCTATGCTGTCAATCTTAGTTGTTAGAAGTTATAAAGCAAATGGAGAGATTACTATAAAGGGCTATAGGATTCTGCTTTTAACACGGAAAGTAATTTCTGCAAATTCGTTTTTTTATCGCGTAATTTTCAGTGAAAGTGCATTTACTGGAGGAATGATCTATGCGTTGAATCTGATCTGTTAGAATAATCTCTCCACCGTGTTTTAAAGCTTCTAAGGGGCTATTAGCTTCTTGTTTTAACGCGGAAAGTTATTTACAGAAATTCGGTTATTCATCGAGTAAATAATTGTCAGTAATAGATTATTTCCTGGGGAATGATCTATGCGTAGAATCTGAGATGATGGAACTTTTAAAGTAAGCGTAAATATTATTCTATAAGGGCTATAGGCTTCTGGCTTTAACGTGGAAGGTAACCTATGGAAATTTGTTTTTTTTTTTAACGCGTAGGTAATTGTCAGTAAAAGTGCATTTGCTGGTGGAATGATCTATGCTTTGAATCTTAGCTGTTAGAAGTTATAAAACACGACGAAGAAAATATTCTCAAGTGTTATAGGCCTCTGCTTCTAAACGGAAAGTAATTTACGCAGAAGCGTTTATTCGTCACGTAAATAATTGTGATTAAAAAGGCATTTGCTGGTGAAATGATTTATGTATGGAATTTAGCTGTGAGAAATTATAAAGTAAGGCGGAGAGAATATTTAAATGCTTATAGGCTTTTGCTTTTAACGCGGAAAGTAACTTACGCAAATTCGTTAATTCATCGCGTAAATCATTGTCAATAAAATTTTTTTCCAGGAGGAATGATCTATGCGTTGAATCTGAGCTGTTTGATTTTATAAAGCAACCGGAGAGATTATTTTAAGGGCTATATGCTTCTGATGTTAAAGCGCAATGTAATGTACACAAACAAGTTTATTCATCACGTAATGAAAAGTCACTAAAAGTGTACTAACAATATCCCCAGTAGACTTTCTCTTCTTTTAATCTTTCCGTCCCCTTTTCCCTTTCCCCAGTGTAGAGTAGCCAACCGGGCTCAGTCCTGGTTAACCTCCCTACCTTTCATTTATCATTTGCTCTCTCTCTCTTAAGGGGGAATGACATTCACTCATGAATGAATGAGTGACATTGCATGTCATCTGACTTCTCTGTCTGTGAATTATTCTTTCGATAAAAATCGTCCAGCTAGATTTAATTGTTTAATTTTAGCCCTAGCTTTATGGGAGCATGTGATGCCGTCAACTTTCTTTGCCTATCCGCCAACGCAGTTGGCAGTATATTAAAGTAGTGTGCCTATCGACACGGCTGTTTACTGCAGACGGCGATCTACCTCGCGTCGTTATGGTGAAGATGTCATAGTTGGATGGATGGACCGTCATGATGACGATGCCCGCCCTGGTCGCCTGTTGGACAAAATCAGTTTAGAACGTCAGTCAAAAATGGGTTGGTTTAGCAAGGCTACATCTGCATGAAGGAGATAAACATCACTGAAGTTAAATGTGTCATCAGCAGCAGGCATCATCATCAGTAGACATTTCGCCCGGAAATGCAATCCAATAGGCATTGGCAAGTGCTATTAGCAGTTAAGAGTAGGCGAGAACATATGGTGCCATTTATTGTCATGGAATGCCACTGACAGCTCTGCACAGAGGTCGGGGGTTTGCCTCGCATCGAGTCATGTCTTATAAAGAACAGCGGGTAGGTGGTTTGCATAGACTGCCCACAGGCGTCGCACCTATTACCTGGTGTATTGTAGGGCCAAAGTTGTTTCAAATGTTTCATGCTGGTTATGCTATATAACACTAATAACGACTGCAAAAGGTTTTGACAGTCATGTGAAAGACAAACCTAAAGGTATCGCTCTTTTGCACTAGCTCTTATATAGACACATACTGTAGTGTTTGCCAGACCATACAGTACCCCTGTGGTAATCCGTTGTTTATTGAAATAAAGGAATGAACGACGCAAAATTACTCCTGATTGCTCTCTAATGTGGCGGTAACTGTTTAGCCTGGTCAATTATTCAATAAACTCAGAAAGACGAGTATATGTCATTCTCACTGTTGCCTTGGCATCATCCCAGGTCGACCTGACTTCTGCAGCAGCGAGTTGAACATCTCCTGCAGCATGCTCATCTCAAGCCACATGTTGCAGTTGCGAGCAACGTAGGTGCCACAGTGTTCACGCCACTGGCAAAGCTGGAGCACACTCTGCTGTCCTTGCGCAGCCGGATGCTCCACTTTGGACGTCGGTTGGCCAGGATGTCCAGCAAGGTTGAACCTTCTTGCTCAGCGTTTTTAAGTGCAAAAGTATTTTGTTTAATTGACTCGGCCGCTGATATTTGCAGATGTGTACGTTTTGCTACGTTTTCACATTTCATGTCAGCGATGCACCGTTTCTACATTTCACGCTAACAATCAACGACCCGTGGATGTAGATGTCAATGTAAACAAATGCACCGCTTCGGTTAATCTGACTCGCAAGGCTGCGCGCTAAGACTTATTCAATATGCGAAAGGTCTAAAGTATGTGTAAAAATTATACAGAGCGAGTTCCAACTGGTGAAATCAGCGACAACAAACTCTAAGGCAGCCGCGTCCGCAGACGGAACTCGGCGCGCCTTTAACGGCCGCATTGCTGGCACGAGAGAGCGCTCAGGCTTGCTCATCCGGTGGTCGATGATTGCGACGTGGCTTCCAGGTACGACATTGCTTCCATGAAGAAGCCAGTCGCGATCGACGAAACGCGTAACCGATGCAGACTCAACATGCGTGCAGCTCCACAACTCGAAGGGCGAAAGCCCCGGCTCCCTTCCAAAGCGTTGCCAGCGGCATGCGACAGAGCACAGCACAGAAAAGTGAAAAAGTCGGATTAGAAACGAACGCATGCTGTAAACTACTTTTCCTTGGTGAGCTGAACATTTTCGGTCTAATCCTGAGCTTCGGAATAATTTGCTAGTACTGAAGCAAGTAAATCACAATTGGGGGCAGCATCAGCGTAGTTTCAAACGTGAACAATTCTGAAAATACTCGGGCATATCGTCCCGTTCCCAAGTTCACCTGTATTTGTTTATGCGATTTGAATTAAGACACCAAAACCTACACTAAAGACTACTGCTACATGCTTAAACAGAGGCTACATAGCAATTATATTCCATGTACCTACCTCACCAGAAATTCGATTCGGTTATTTTCTGATCAGGTTTGTATTTATGCTGATGATACAGTGGTTCCGAATTAAAATCTAGTTAAAGCCCATTGGCTAAACTTAGGCCCTCAAGTTAACAGTGCGTAATTGCGGGTCTGCGTATGAAACATCTTCAGCTAGATTAATGTGAGCCTTCCAATCGGAGCGGATAAGAAGCACTCGTTTCTGTATCGGAATTCGTACTCCGCCGATTCATTACTTGGACTCGTGCTTTTGACACACACTGGCTCGCTTCACAAATGAGCAGCGTGCCACTGACAGGTTCCTATTTGAAATATTCAGTTCTTTGCAATTAATAAGGCGGGCCATGAAATGGCGTATATATTCTGGCTGGAATTGTCCCCTATGTAGCACGTGGGTCGATCTGTGCTTTTGAAACAAAACGCCGACTAGATGCATGCGCAACAGCACGAGAACGTTGTGGCGTTCAAAAGTTTAGATAATGTCCAGTCGTCTAGTTTATATGAACTCTGTTGTGTATTCGCTTGATGAAGAGCATTGGGATTGTATTATTTTTCGTACATAGCCAATATATGTATGTTTCTTTCAGTACTCGTCACCATATTACTAACCACGTAAAGCCCCCTTACATATTGATCCGATCAGCAGCCTGTTAGATACTGCAAATAAATAAAAAATTAAATACATAAATAAAACGGACTATAATTGGGCTATATCCTGCGTAAGCGGCGCTAGGAGGCAGGGTCTGTAAATTTCGCCCTTCCACTTTCCATAGCACTAACTTGGCATCGAACAGTATGCGAATTCCTGACAACTGAGGAAAACACGCGGGAAGCATTGATTTCTGCCTGAAGAAGTTGCCAGCCCACTCAATTTTTCTTTTTTTTTTTGTTAGTTCCAGAGCAGCGTGCTCACCGGAAGTGGCGATGATGGCGAGGATCTCCCCACCACGGACTTCGGAGAATCCCTCGATCTGAAGCAACCTGGTGCGCGAGCCACCGAGCAGCCGCTGACCCAGACTGGAGAGGTTCAGCTCGAACGCCAGGTCTCGAACTCGCGTCAGCGAGTCCAGTTTCACTGTCACGATGACGTGGCCATTCGCACCGTTGCTGAAAAGTACGACAAGCGCTTGGTTCCGCACACACAAAAATAAAGTCTGAAAACACCGCAGGCCAAAAGGCCAGAAGACGACGACGATGGCGACGTTTAACGCCCATGACGTGCAAGATGTCTTACACTTCACGTACCACGACTCGAACTAATAAGTGTTTCCGGGGTACGTCCTGGGTAGCTTGAGGTGAGTTACGGGCGGGTCTTCGAAATAGAGCACCGATAGCACGGCGGCTTACCGAGTTATCTAGTTGGTGAAGGGGGGAGGGGAAGACAAGGAGTGGAATGTTGGTGGAGTGCATGACTAGCTGAAATAACGAAAAACCCACGTACGACTGCAAAATTTGCCGGAGACTTTCGCGGTGGCGTATGTTAGTCGCCTACTGTTATTCAATAAGCGAAGAGCTTCGGTCAGGATCCTTTTTAACCCTGCAATACATAACGCAATGCAATGATTACTGCGCCGTTCGAGACTGAATTTCAAATTTCTGCACGTGAAAGAGAAGTCGCGACATATATTGCAGCGCTAGTTTCACACGTGAACAGCTTAGGAATGTAACTACTAGCTGCAGTGCTCGTTATGTTTGCTGAAGCTATCTTCAGTATAACTTTGCGCTCCATGGCGAGAAATCAAGTTGTACTTATTTCGTGTAAAGCGCTGTTTGGGCATTGCAGGGTTTAGTGCGCCCAAATACGTTTGGTGTCGGTGTTGTTGGATGCTCTGAACAGCGAACTCGTCGAAGTAAGTACTTGAAAAACTGCAGCAATGGATAGCGAAGCCTGAAAGGACACCACACCAAGCTACTGCAAAATTTGGAGTTCGTCTGGGAGGCATACCGCAGGTTGAGTAGAATAGAAGACGTCGGGATAATTTATCACTCTGAACTGGCGCCTGTGTTGTGTAGCAGGCAAACTTACGCGTGACATTAGGATGTTAAGCAATCGCCGTATAAGAACGAAAAAGCTTGTTGAGCATCGGAAGTACTTTCGTGCTGTTCTGTAGTTTTTCGCGTACTTGTGTCTCGCGTTCCACAATCCTCGCGAACAGCCGTGCGCCGGGCTTATTAGCCGGAGGCAGAGTTTCTCACTATAACACCTAGAGGGTGATCTGGCGCCACCGTCTATGGGAGTTTCTTAAAGGGGCACCGTGCCGTCTGCGAGGCTGGTGTTGGCTGGTGTTGTAAGAGGCTTCGTCTAAAACGTGGATATGGCTACGCAAATAACGCGTTCTCCAAGTAAAATCTTCAAAATGTTTCCATTCACGCATATTACATCTGTACTCTCCCACGATGCATGACCAAGCGAAGAAAAGCAAGAACAGACGACGAACTGTTTCCAAGCGAGCGCGAACCTTCAACTTTAGCGGCCCGCTGATACTTTTTTACGGAACATGTAGTCGTACGCACAATAACAAGTTCTCATAGTTAAACAAGACATGTTTTCGCGTAATAATAAAGCTAAAACAGCTTTTCACGTGCTGTTCTAGTAGAAAATCAATCTTGACAGACTGAACGGTACTTGCCAAGCGCATCTTCAAAGTGTCTTGCCTCTACGAGAACGATGCCAATCTGAATCCACAATATACCGTCATTCCCATGCATACCACAGCGCAGCAGCGCCAGATTTCCCTCTAGGTAATGTAGTGAGAAACTCTATGGCCGGAGGTTTCCGTTAAGCTGTTCCAAACGTACCTCTAGAATGGATTTCGTTTTCTCGCACAGATACAGCCTTCTGGGTTTTACGATCTCCAGGACTTCGGAATTGCCACTAAGAATTTGTGATAGTATTTGTTTTCCCCTGCCAGCGTTACTTTCTACTCCCGGCACCTGTCGTCCTAGTAGTGAATTCGATGTCATATTTGTGAGAAATTTGCACTTTCGGCGTCATGTGCGCGCATGTATACGGCGTAAATTAAGGTGAGAATGTTCGGGTTTTTATCGTGCCTCAATTTTGTTTTTACAGGGCCGGAGGAATGCTTTTTGCTGGTGTACGAATGGTTAAGAGCTTCGAAATAAAGTTACGGTGTGTGGAATTAACGCCCGTGCGTGTCTGGTCTCTTCGCTAGCATTTTCTTTCAGCGTGGACAAGCGTCCGAGTGTGGCCAGTCAATCGACAACTAATTCTGTCAAAGGGGGACGTGGGTCTTCTCATAAAAGGAATTGAACAGCTTGCTATAACCGCTCCTCGCAGTGCTACTAAACCGGGTCAAGGATTCAAATAACTACAGCGTGTTCAGTGACGCCGAATACAGTTCCGCTACGCTGCTGCAAAGTGTACACAGAGTGTAGCGTAATGCGCACATGAGCACGCGGATAGAGCATGTGGTATGTTGTCGGCAGAACGGACTATGTGAGCGTAGGCCGCGACAGCGGCCCAGCTGGCCAAGCTACTGGTCGACAAATAAACAGGGTTCGATGTGCCGTTCCGGTAGCCGAGCGGCTTGAGTGTTGAACTCGTATCCTTCAGGACGGTGGTTCGATTCCCGCTGCCTGCATCGCTGAAAAAAAGAAAAGGCAGCGATGCGGATGCCGGGGCTCGAAGTGCCATCCACGAAGGTTCGAGGTGGACCGTTAAGGCTGGGTCTCGGACCCCAGAGGACCTCCTGCATCGTAGTACCGGCGTACGCATGGCCAGTGCGCGGATTGAAGGCGGTGCGGACGTCGGCACTATGAGGCAGGTGACCCCCTGGGAGTCACGGTGCCGTACAACTGGGTGCCGGAACTCCAAGTGCCGGAACTGGGAGTTCCGGCACCCAGCTGTGCTCTCGGCCACCGGAATGTGGCGGATAAGAGGGAGTTTTGTGTCATGGTGCACACTATTTCCTCTCGCTATCCCCCGGGTATCCTAAGAGGGTGGATACCTGTTGCTTTTGTGGGAAGTGCGAAGCGCACCCCACGGAGTACAACAGAAGAACACCCCTAGAGGAAAAACCCACCTGTAAGAGACCCCCCCCCCCCAATAGAGAAAACCGACCCGGCTCACCTTTCGGATACCTAACCCCACCCCCTAGAGAAACCGCCGACCCGGCCCGACCGAACCCCCCCCCCCCCCCCTAGAGAAAGCCGACCCGGCTCCCACTTCTAAGAGAACCCCGGCTTCGCTCTTTTGCCGCGAGAGGAGCCCACCTCTATAGAGATCACGCGGCAAAAGAGGTCGGCTCCTCTCGCGGCAAAAGAGCGAAGCAGAGGTTCTCTTAGAAGTGGGCCGGGTCGGCTTTCTCTGGAGGCGGGGGGGTTCCGTCGGGTCGGCGCTTTCTGTAGGGGGTGGGGTTGGGTCTGTTAAAGGTGGGCCGGGTCGGTTTTCTCTATTGGGGGGGGGGGGGGGTCTCTTACAGGTGGGTTTTTCCTCTAGGGGTGTTCTTCTGTTGTACTCCGTGGGGTGCGCTTCGCACTTCCCACAAAAGCAACAGGTATCCACCCTCTTAGGATACCCGGGGGATAGCGAGAGGAAATAGTGTGCACCATGACACAAAACTCCCTCTTATCCGCCACATTCCGGCGGCCGAGAGTACAGCTGGGTGCCGGAACTCCCAGTTCCGGCACTTGGAGTTCCGGCACCCAGTTGTACGGCACCGTGACTCCCAGGGGGTCACCTGCCTCATAGTGCCGACGTCCGCACCGCCTTCAATCCGCGCACTGGCCATGCGTACGCCGGTACTACGATGCAGGAGGTCCTCTGGGGTCCGAGACCCAGCCTTAACGGTCCACCTCGAACCTTCATGGATGGCACTTCGAGCCCCGGCATCCGCATCGCTGCTTTTTTTTTTTTCAGCGATGCAGGCAGCGGGAATCGAACCACCGTCCTGAAGGATACGAGTTCAACACTCAAGCCGCTCGGCTACCGGAACGGCACATCGAACCCTGTTTATTTGTCGACCAGTAGCTTGGCCAGCTCGGCCGCTGTCGCGGCCTACGCTCACATAGTCCGTTCTGCCGACGAGATAACGCGTGCTCTATCCGCGTGCTGGCACCCGCTCATGCGCACCGGCCGCGGTCAGTCACGTTGGCTGCGCTGCGATGCTAGACTCTGCGTCCACATTGCAGTGGCTGAGAGTAATAGCGCCGTGCCTGGCATGCAGCCGAACCATTATACACGCTTGAATTATGTTGCAATTTGTGATCCGGTTTGGCACACTCCACAAACAGTTGCACCTATTGCGGTGTATGTTTGCCACACAAGAATTACCATCATTTGTATTTCCCGCATTTGTTTTCTTTAGCGCTGCGAGCCCAGTACTTGCAAGTTACGAACTGCATGCGCGTTGTCAGCCTGCCAGAGCGTTCTGGACTGGAAAGTAACGAACGCAGCGTTTTCAAGAAAAGGAAACGCAACCAAGGCCGATGATTATTATTGTGTGGAAAATATACACACCAAAGGGTGCAAGTGTTCCTACATTGAAGTGCTGTGACATGCTGCCATGTTCGGTGATAAGAAGGTGTTAGAACAAGTATCCCTTTGACAGAACAATTCATTTGTTTGCCCTCTCCGCTTGGCTGGTGCCATTTTGTCCACGCTTAAAGAAAACTCCACACGGAAACGTAAATATGAACGTGCTATTTTGTAGGTAGTGAACGGGTCCTTCGTATGAGATACTATTCGTGCGGAAAACGAAGTGAGAATGGACACGCACGGCCTTCATTCAACGAAATTTTATTTCCAAGCTCTTAAATGTATCGTTTGGACACACGCACACACAAAGCGAAGAGGAGGCCGCCTATAAGCAAACGAATCTTCTCACCCTTCACTTAATGCAGTGCACATGCGCACACGACGCAGTGAGTACGAAAATACGTTATGGATGTGATTTTGCGTCACGTACGTCGAAATTAACAATGGCACGGAAATCGAAACACTTTCAGAACGTCTTAGCGGCGACTCGTAAATCGTGAAGAGCGTCCGTAAGAGCATAAAGACGGTAGCTGCACGAGGGAAGGAAGCAGCGATTCTAGAGGCAGAAACTTCAAACAGCATTAGCGAAGCGTTGGGCTAATCACCACGCACACCTGTTCTTACCAAGAGGGTGGAGCACCCAAAAGAAAAGCACGCGATAAAACCACAAGACAGCCCGAAAGTACATGCAATGAAATTCGTGCATTCGAGTGGCTGAACCTTCAGGGGGCCAAGACCTCGTCAGGCTTTCCCGCAGGGAAATTGTGTGTACTTCCTGCAAGACAAGCATGTTTGATTGACTGACCGACTGTTATACGGCGATTGCACATACGCCAGTTTGGAGCAGCACGCTCATAAGGCATCCCTCATTTTCTCTAACGTACCCATCCTGTGCCATGTGAAGGGACACCGTAAATACTGCAGTGGAAGTCACGTGTCTCACTCCAGGCTTCGTTGTCCATGGCTGCTGTTTTCAGATACCTACTTTGACGAGTTTGCTGTTCAAAGCACCAACCACTGAAACGAACAGTACTTGGGAGTACTTAAACCTGCACTTCTCAAAAACGGTTCTACATTCGTCGAATTTTGGTTTCACGCTATGTAGTGCAAACTTTTACTAAAGATAGTAGAATTTGTGAGTAAAGATAATTAGCGCTGTAGTTGGTAATTAGATTCCTGAGCTATTCAAAACCGAAACTTCGCTTCCACGAATATAGCTTATAACGTTTTACCTGCACAAATTTGAATTTAGAAGCCGCAAACGGCGCAGTATACAAAAGGTGCGTTATGTATCACAGGTTTAAAATGGTCCTGAACCACCTTGGTGGGTTTGCAAAAAACACAGCAGGCGAATAGCATGCGCTGCTGTGAACATCGCCAAGCTTTGCAGTCGTACGTGGTTTTCCGTTCAGATTATCATGCATTGCACCAACATTCCACTCCTTGTCGTTCCTCTCCCTCTACCCACTGTATAACTCTGTAAGCCGCCCTGTTATCGGTGCTCTACTTCGATGACCCACCCCAAACTCTGCTCAGCCTAGTCAGGACCTACCCCGCAGACACTTATTAGTTCGAGCCGTGGTGCGTGAAGTGTGAGCGATCTTGCACGTCATGGGCGTTACACGTCGTCATCGTCGTAGTCGTCCTCTTCTGGGCTTCTGGTCAGCGGTGTTTTCAAACTTTATTTTTGTGTGCGGAGCCACGCGTTTGTCGTAATTTTCAGCAACGGTGCGAATGGCCACGTCGTCGTGACAGTGAATGTGGCTGCTGTGACGCAGGTTCGAGTCCTGGCGTTCGAGCTGAACCTCTCCAGACTGGGTCAGCGACTGTTCGGTGGCCCGCGCATCAGGTTGCTCCAAATCGAGGGATTCTCCGAAGTTCGTGGTGTGGATATGTTCGCCATCATCGCCACTTCCGGTGAGCCACGCTGCTCTGGAACTGTAACAAAAAAGAAAAGAAAAATGGAGAGGGCTGGAAACTCCTTCAGGCAGAAATAAATGCTTGCTTCGCGTTTTCCTCAATTATCAGCAATTTGCATACTGCTCGACTGACAGTCGGTGCTGCGGAGAGCGAGAAGAAATTTACGGACCCCGCTTCTTAGCGCAGCTAAAGTCGTATCTAACCTCAGTATAATTGACTAATTTATTTCTCGTCTTTCCTTTCTTTCTATATTTATTTATTTACAGTACCTTACAGGCTCCTCATCGGAGTGATGTGTAAGGGGCCATTACATTGTTAATGAGAAGGTATGGTGAAAGGTACAGAAAAAAGATAACATGATACACAATGGGCGGTAAAAAGCCAAGTGATACTCAAACCACAACGCATCACAACACGCGAAAAATAAGCAAGAACGTCCCCTAGGCTGTCTACGAAAAAAAAATATTTATAATCAGAATGCTCATCGTCAAGCAAGGATGCAAATAGAACAGTGCGTATCAACTAGACTAGACATTATAAAAACCTTCGAACGCTGCAACCCACGTGCTCCACGCCGGACAATTCTAGCATGGAAAGACAGGCCATTTTATTGCCCGACTTATTAACGGACAACAACTCGAAATATTTCATATATTTGCCTGTCAATGGCATACTTGTGCTTTGTCAAGGCAGCCGAAGTGTGTCAAAAGCATGAGTACAAGTAATGAATCGGCACAGTATGTAAATTGTGATACAGAGACGAGTGCTTGTTGTCTGCTCCAATCACAAGACACACATCAAGCTAGTTCAATGAAACGTTTCCTAGCCAGTGCAATAAATCCATAAAATTAGCATGAAGACCCAATTTTTACTACTGTGCAACGCTTCACATCTGAATCATTGCACCATCAGCATAAATAGAAACCGAGACACAATGACCGATTGCCATGCCTGTTAAGGTAATTATGGAATCTAATTACTACGCAGTCAGTTTTAAACATGGATTAGTAGTACCTAGTGTACGTTTCGGACTCTTATGAAAAACACATTTACAAATGCAGGTGAACTTGGAAACGGAACAATGTTTGAATAATTTCAGGATTGTTCTCGTTTGGATTTGCGCTGATGCTGCCCCCAATTGTGCTTTATTAAGCTCGCTATTAGCAAATTATTCCCATGCTCATGATTCGACCGAGAATGTCCAGCCTACGAAAGAAAAGCAGTTTACATCATTCTTTCGTTACTAATCCACCTTTCTCAGTTTTATGTGCTGCACTCTGTTCCATGCCGCTGGAAACTTTTTGGAAGGGAGCCGGGGCTTAAACCCGTTGATTTGTGCACCTGCACCCATGTTGAATGTGCGTCGGTTACGCGTTTCGTCGATTGCGGCTGGCATCTTTGTTTTAGCAATGCCGTACCTGGAAGCTGCGTTGCACCCACCGACCACTGGATGAGCAAGCCTGAGCGCTCGGTTGTGCCAGCAGTGCGGCCATTAAAGGCGCACCGAGCTCTGTCCGCGAACGCGGCTGCCTTGGAGTTTGTTGTCGCTGATTTCCGCACTTTAAACTCGCTCTTTGTATCACTTTTGTACATACTTAAGGCATTTTGCATTTCCAATAAGTCCTAGCGCGCAGCCTTGCTTGTCGGATTAACCAAAGTGGTGCATTTGTTTGCATCCACATCTACATCCAGAGATCGTTAATTGTTAGCTTCAAATATCGTGGAAACGGCACATCGCTGGCATAAAATATTGTCAAAAGGTAGCAAAAGATACATATCTGCAAATATGAGTGGCCGAGACACATAAACAATATATTTTTGCACTTCAGGATGCAGGGTAAGAAGGTTCGACCCTGCTGGACATCCTGGCCAACCAACATCCAAAGTGGAGCAGCCGGCTGCACGATGACAACAGAGTGTTCATGTCACCGGCAAGGCTGGAGCACTGTGTCGCCTACGTTGCTCGCAAATGGCACATTGGCCCGACATAAGCGTGCTGCAAGGGATGTTATTCACCTCGCTGCTACGGAAGTCAGGTCGACCTGGGATAATGCAGAGGCAACAGTGAGAATGACATATACTCGTCTTTCTGAGTTTATTGACTATTTGACCAGGTTAAACAGTTACAGCCACGTTAAACTGCAATCAGGAGTAATTTCGTACCGTTCATTCCTTTATTTCAATAAAAAATCGATTACCACAGGGTTACTATAAACTGACAAATACTATAGCATGGGTCCACATAAAGGGAAGTGCAAAATAGCATCGCCTTAGGTTTGTCTTTCACATGAGTGTCAAACTTCTGCAGTCGTCATTAGTGTTCTATAGCATAACCAGCATGAAACATGTGAAACCACCTTGCCCCTACCATACCCGGCAATAGGTGCGACGCCTTTGGGCAGTCTATGCAAACCAGCTATCCGCTGTACTCCATACGACATGACTCGATGCGAGGCAAACCTCCGACCTTTGGGCGAAAATGTATGTGGCATTCAATGAGATTAAATGGCACCATATGTTCTCGCCTACTCTGAACTGCTAAAAGCACTTTCCACAGCCTTATGCATTGCATTTCGGGGCGCAATGTTACCTACTGATGAAGCCTGCTGCTAATAACACATTTAACTTCAGTGATGTTTATATCGGTCAAGCAGCCACGTTTCGTTTGTTAATGCAGATATGGTATTGCTAGAACAGCCGATTTCTGTCTTGAACATCCTAGGCGGCTTCATGCTCATCAAGTATGTGCGACAGGCCGCCAGGACGCGAATCGTCATCATGACCATCCACCAACCCACCTATGATATATTTACCATGATGACACGAGGTAGGTCGCCGTGTGCAGTAAGCCGTGTTGAATGTCTGGAGTGTGCGATAACGGGAGAGTGAGGTAATATACTGCCAACTGTGCTGGTGAATGGGCAAAGAAAGTTGAGTGCATCACAGGCTGCGGCAACGAATAAAGCAATTATATGCAGTTGGACGACTTTTATAGAAAGACTTCATGTCATTAGCCTTCTCTGTCTGTTAACTAATCTCTCGCAGAACAGCGGATACCCGAGTATGGATAGTCAGCGACTCGATCTGCTTTTGTTACCTCGATGCGCCAGATTTCGTGTAAATACGAAGTCTTCGCTCAATGTCACTATTACTTTTGTTTGTCATGTCATGTTTGCCAGCAAAGTTTTCTCGTAGACGTCATTTTAGGCTTGTCTTGCAGCACACGCAAGGCAAACAGTATATTTACATTGCGTGTAGTATTACAACCAGTACTAATTGCGAACTGTAGTTCCGTGACGCAAGCAGCCAAGAATATTTGGATGGGTACTAAGTGTTCACCTAATTTGCATCTAATCGCGTGTATAAATAAAGAAGTGTCCAGTTCTACATCAGTACCTTCTCTTTCTTCTCTCCAGAGGCATTATGTTGAGGGGTCGCATGGTGTACCACGGCAAGCAACGTGGTTTACTGCCGTAGTTTTACTACATTGACTATCCTTGTCCGGCTTTCTAGAACCCCTCCGACAACAACATGAGCCTACGTTGCTTCCTGGCTATTAAAATATATGCCTATCAAAACTAGTGCCACTGAAAGCTAATGGCACACCAGGTCACAGGCAGTCGTTGAACGTGATTTTAAAGAGCACTATAGGTGCCTCCTATATTTTGGGGACAATCATAACATCAGCTTTCATCTTTCTCATTCACTATTTTGCCTGTATTTAACTTTCAATAGGAGTGTGTGAGTAATGATTTTCAAACCCGAATCAAATACTAATCGAATAGCGTCAGAGTTGAAAGTAATTTAATATAGAATACATTACGAATAATTCTCTATGAATAATAAATAATTATTAATAGATACCTAATATTATAATAATAAAACTAATAATAGAGAACTTTATGAACAGTTCTATATTAACGATGAAAACTTCCGTTTTCAGCATTAATATGTAGTAGTCTTGACATCGCAATATATTCACGCCATTACTAAATTTGTGTGAACAGATTGCATGTTTCGAATTGCAGTTTATTAAAAGCACAAATAAAGCAACAAGGTCACATAGGCAGTTTATTATCATACTCGGGACTCTTAGATAAGTGGGGAAGATAGCAGTCTAGCACAGCAAAAAGGGAAGGAAAGCGGAAAGAAAGCACAAGACACATTAAAGAGGCTAAAGTAAAACAATGATGCATAAAGAATTTTACGCTATACCTTACACACCGCAGTCGACCTTGTGACGCTGGACAACATGCCACCAGAGGCGGTGTTCGAGTCCAGCCAGCGAGCCGAGAAATGTGTTGAGGTGCCGGCAAGGGACGCTTTCCCACCCGGATCTTCATGGCAATGTGCCCATGGACGTCTCCAGGGCGGGGTTCTTTGGACAGCTGCTGGCCCTGTGGTTATCAGTGCACGCTTTCATAATCACAATCTTTCTATGATCTTCTGCTCTCTGATCTTTATGAGAACCCTCGTTAACCTTTCCGTAAAGCCTGCCTTCCTGAACATATTAAATTATCTTCTATAAAAAATCTATAAAGGATTGTCGAAAGCTTTTTGTGTGAGAAAGATGTTTGGTTGCTGCTGGCGTGCGTCAGCACAAGGGTGACAAAGATTGCTAATACTTTTAGTCACCTAGGACACTTCAGATTCAGATTCAGATTTATTGGTTCCAAAAAAAAAAGAAGTAATTACATGACAAATATACAGACGAGGGTCCCAAAGTGAAAGAACTGTAGTGGGATCCTCGGTTAATAACAACATTGATGGTGATATCAACAGTCAGCAAATTAGCGTATTATAAACAACATCTACAGATTAAATACATCATTATACATGTCATTTACAATCAAACACGAAAAAGCACGTTATAAAAGAAAGTCGGAAGAAAGCATGGATGAAATACAAGAAATGTCATGCGAGATAAAAGTCAAAGGTACACCGCCAGATCTTAGTTAAGTTATCGCAGGAAATTATGCTTAAGGGGATGTTTAAAAATTGCAAGAGAAGTACAGGATTTTATGGTTCATGGTAATTAATTCCAAAGAGAAATTGCAGCGAAAGAAGATGTTTTTTTTTGCCGTAATTGGTATGAACCATGGGTAACAAGAAATTGTTGTTAGCCTCAAATCTGGTCATACTTTTATTCTGCAAAAGGTCAGTTGCAATGAACGGAAACGTAACGTTATTATGAAGCAACTGGTGGAGTAAGACGAGTGTGTTAAACTGGAACAAATTATTAATAGGCAAGATATTATACGCGCGAAGTAACAAAGAGGCATTGGAAATGATCGAATCGGAGCAAATAAGCAGTTTATTCGCATGCTCAGGATTCGTTGATGAGTGCGAACTATAGCACTCAAGCCAGGAAAAAAAGTGAGTGAAAGAGGGAATAAACGACAAGATCCATTAAAGAGGCTAAAGTTAAAGAATGACGCGTAACGGACTTTGCAGTCGACCTACGCGGTCGACCTTGTGAAGCTGGGCTGCTCGAGTATAGAGGTTCCGAACTAATTTTACAGGCAATTTACCGTGCAAAGCGAGAGGTATTGGAAAGATTTCGACGCAACAAATGTGTTCGAGGAGCTCACCTTGTTGTTCTGACTCGCACAGCTGCCCCAAGTGGTGCCTCTTGACCTGGTGACGAAGCACGAAACCCCGGCATCGCCTTTGCCCGACAGATAGAAGCACAACACGACCGGGTCCATGTCGTGACGGCCGATAACGGCAGTGATGAACGAAAGCAAACAAAAGAAAACGTGGTTTGCGTATGTGACAGGAACGGGGAAAAATGTTTCATGATATGAGACACTGGGTTGCTAGCCTGGTCACCATCAAACTCAAGCTTGTTCTCAGGTTCCGCCATCTCATTTCTTTTAATTGCGACAGCAATTATATGGACTCTACAACAGAAGTATTGCCATCGGTGGCACAAATGCACGTATATAGATACTAACTTACATAGTTATTAAACCCATTTACGCAAATTACTTACAGAGCAAAAAAAACAAGCATTCAGCCAGTTATAACCTACGCTACGTCGTGCTAACTCAGTTCTCCGTAACACTCAAACTCAACGCATCCATCACGCCCCTTACAACTACACGTGTGCAGACACATGAATGATAAATCAATTTGCGCAAATTACTTATCGAAGAAGAAATATCAGCCTGTAGCATGCCAAAACCGCAGCGACGTCGTGTTAACTCACTTCACTGTAAAGCTTAAATTCGATCCATCCAACACTACCCCTGCACATGCACGTACACAAACTTGCATCAATATCAAAAGAATATGCGCAAGTACGCCATCACGGAAACCACTGCAGTCTACAGCCCGTCAGAATGTCTGCGCTGTCGTGTTAACTTATCTGTAAAGCTGAAATTGCACACATCATTCACTCCCTCTGCAAATGCACATACACAGACGCTAACTACACGATTATTAGGCGAATTTGAAGACATTTGTTGTCGCGGAAAAGGGCATTCTCAGCCCATTCATGTTATCCATCACTCCCCCTCCAAACAAACGCACGCAGTTACTAAATTACATGCCGATAAGCTAAATTTCCGCAAATTACTTTTCTTGGGAAAAAAAACGTAAACTAGAGCCAGTTAGAACCTCAGCCATGTCGTCTGAAACAAAATCTCTGAAAGGGTCAAATTCGACACATCCATCACTCCGCATGCAAAAGGCCGTATGCAGACACTAATATACATTAACATTAAACGAATATGCACAAATTTATATTCGCGGAAAGAACGTAAGTCTATAGCCCCATAGAACCCTTGCGCAGTCGTGCTAACTCACTTTTCTCTCAACCTGAAATTTGACGCATCCATCACTTCACCTCAATGCACGTACATAGACAATAAATGCATGATTACTAAGGGAATTTGCGCAAATTACATATTGCGGAAAAAACATCAGCCTCTAATAGTATGTTAGAATCTCAGCTCAATCCTGTTAACTCAGTTGTATGTGAAGCTCAAATTTCGCCCACCCCTCACTGCTCCTGCAAATGCACGCTTACAGACACTAACTTACTTGATTATTAAACGAATTTGCGCAAATATCTTATCGTCGAAAAAACATCAGCCTATGATAGTGTGTTAGAAGCTCAGCTCAGTCGTGTTAGCTCAATTCTATGTGAAGCTCACATTCAACCCATCCATCACTCTCCCTAGAAATGCGCGTTTATAGATACTAACTTGATTATTAACGAATTTCTGCAAATAACATATTGTCACCCAGCTATTGCAACTAAAACAGTTGACCACCGACAGATTGGGAAGAAACGTCTGCCTTTAGCGATGGCTGGTCCTCGGAGAGACCGCGCGCAACCACGAACTTCATCGTTCTCGCATTAAGGGTCCCGTGACAACACGTGCAAACTTATTTCGCGTCATTATAGCGTACAAAAACCTCAGCTTATAATAGTACACTTTAATATGAGGCTCAAGTTCCACCCATCCGTCACTCAACCCTCAAATGCACGATTACGGACAATAACTTACTTGATTAAAAAACAAATTTACGCAGACAACTTATAACGGACAAAAACATCAGCCTACAATAGTATATTTCTGTGTCAATCTCAAATTCTACACATCCATCACTACCCCTGCAAACATGTTTACAGATACTAGCTTAACTGATTAATAAACGAATTTGCGCAAGTAAATTATACGGGAAAGAACATCAGCTTATAATAGTATAGTTCTATGTGAAGCTCAATTTCCACCCATCCGTCACTGGGCTTGCAAAACATGTTTACAGATACTAGCTTAACTGATTAATAAACAAATTTGCGCAAGTAAATTATAGGGGAAAGAACATCAGCCTATAATGGTATAGTTCCATGTGAAGCTCAATTTCCACCCATCCATCACTGCCGCTGCCAAGCATGTTTACAGATACTAGCTTGACTGATTAATAAACCAATCTGCGCATGTAACTTATAGGGGAAAGAACATCAGCCTATAATGGTATAGTTCCATGTGAAGCTCAAATTCCACCCATCCATCACTGCCTCTGCAAAGCACGAGCATATTTACATATACTAGCTTAACTGATTAATAAACGAATTTGCGCAAGTAAATTATAGGGGAAAGAACATCAGCCTATAATAGTATAGTTCCATGTGAAGCTCAAATTCCACCCATCCATCACTGCCCCTGCAAACATGGTTACAGATACTAGCTTACCTGATTAATAAACGAAGTTACGCAAGTAAATTATAGGGGAAAGAACATCAGCCTGTAATAGTATAGTTCCATGTGAAGCTCAAGTTCCAGCCATCCACCACTGCCTATGCAAAGCTCGTTTACAGATACTAGCTTTTTTGCTTAATAAACGAATTTGCGCAAGTAAATTAAAGGGAAAGAACATCAGCTTATAATAGTATAGTTCTATGTGAAGCTCAAGTTCCACCCATGCATCACTGCCCCTGCAAACATGGTTACAGATACCAGCTTAACTGATTAATAAACGAAGTTACGCAAGTAAATTATAGGGGAAAGAACATCAGCCTGTAATAGTATAGTTCCATGTGAAGCTCAAGTTCCAGCCATCCACCACTGCCTATGCAAAGCTCGTTTACAGATACTAGCTTTTTAGAGCGCAGCTCTTTGGCGTCCGTTCCTGGGTTTCGCGTCGTCGTCGGCGTTGTCGTCGGCCTCGTAACCAGCTCCGCCCCCCTTTCATCCCCCCAGCGCTAGCAGCGACCGACTGATACCGCTGGATGCCGCTGACGCCGCTAGAGAGTCAAGATAACGTGACTGCATAGAACACCGTCGCCGCCATGCAGAAAGAGGAGGAAAGGGCCCCCCCCCTGTTCTTGTGTGGCGGATAGGGTGCTCTTCAGTTGCCGACGCGCCGGTTATTTCACGTAGGCCCCGGCACGTCGACGAATACGTGACCACCTTCCCACGGCTAAACCTGGTTCTTAGCGCTGCGGAAGCGAGGGTATCATATTGTTTGTGTCGGCATCGGCGGCGTTGTCCCTGAAACCAACTCCGCAGCTGGGGTTGACTCACTATCGGCGTCAGCGGCATCAGTCAGTCGCTGCTATCTCTTCCCTCCTCCCTTTATCGTGTTGTCCGCTTGCTGCGCGCGCTTCTGCCCCCATCGTTTGCCGCTGGGTGTACACGCCGCCCCCCTCCCCCTTCTTCCTGCGAGTCTCCGGTTGTCAAAGCGCCGGCTCGAACTTAATTCCTTTCTTCGCTCCTCCTCCAATGCAACCCCTGTGCGCTGGCAATCAGAGAGCCAGATCGGTGGCGGCGGATCTGTATATGTGCACCGCCCGAGCCGAAATTACCGCTGCCGTTCGCCCTGTGCGGTGGCAATCAGAGAGCCAGATCGGTGGCGCCGGATCTGTATATGTGCACCGCCCGAGCCGAAATTGCCGCTGCCGTTCGCCACTGCGAAATTATCTGCCAGTTCTTTCTGAGCCAAGAGCGAGACGACCGATGGAAGTCCTCCGTCTGCTGCTGCTGCTGCTGCTGCTGCTGCTAAACGAGCTGCCAGAGCAGAGGCCCAGTGCCGTCGCCGTCAGAATCCAGAGGTGCGTGCCGCCGAAGCAGAAGCTTACCTAGTGGAGTCTTTGTTAAAGGAATACGTGTGAAAAATAAAAAAAAAATTCTGTGATAGCGCATACATGTGTTGCTCGATTTCTTTGCCTCAATCTATCGAAAAGGTGAAACAGCTTATTTGCTCCGCTCAAATTTCGCATTAGGAAGTAACGTAATCGTCGGTAATTTTTTTGCTTAATAAACGAATTTGCGCAAGTAAATTAAAGGGAAAGAACATCAGCTTATAATAGTATAGTTCTATGTGAAGCTCAAGTTCCACCCATGCATCAGTGCCCCTGCAAAGCATGTTTACAGATACTAGATTAACTGATTAATAAATAAATTTGCGCAAGTAAATTATAGGGGAAAGAACATCGGCTTATAATAGTATAGTTCCATGTCAAGCTCAAATTTCACCCTTCCAACACGGACGCTGCCAAGCATGTTTACAGATACTAGCTTGACTGATTAATAAACCAATCTGCGCAAGTAAATTATAGGGGAAAGAACATCAGCCTATAATAGTATAGTTCCATGTGAAGCTCAAATTCCACCCATGCATCACTGCCCCTGCAAAGCATGTTTACAGATACTAGCTTAACTGATTAATAAACAAATTTGCGCAAGTAAATTATAGGGGAAAGAACATCGGCCTATAATAGTATAGTTCTATGTGAAGCTCAAATTCCACCCATCCACCACTGCCCCTGCAAAGCATGGTTACAGATACTAGCTTAACTGATTCATAAACGAATTTGCGCAATTAAATTATAGGGGAAAGAACAGCAGCCTATAATAGTATAGTTCCATGTGAAGTTCAAATGCCACCCATACATCACTTCCCCTGCAAAGCACGTTTACATATACTAGCTTAACTGATTAATAAACGAAGTTCCGCAAGTAAATTATAGGGGAAAGAACATCAGCCTATAATAGTATAGTTTCATGTGAAGCTCAAATACCACCCATTCATCACTTCCCCTGCAAAGCGTGTTTACAGATACTAGCTTAACTGATTAATAAACGAATTTGCGCAAGTAAATTATAGGGGAAAGAACATCAGCCTATAATAGTATAGTTCCATGTGAAGCTCAAATTTCACCCTTCCAACACGGACGCTGCCAAGCATGTTTACAGATACTAGCTTGACTGATTAATAAACCAATCTGCGCATGTAAATTATAGGGGATAGAACATCAGCCTATAATGGTATAGTTCCATGTGAAGCTCAATTTCCACCCATCCATCACTGCCTCTGCATAGCACGAGCATGTTTACATATACTAGCCTAACTGATTAATAAACGACTTTGCGCAAGTAAATTATCGGGGAAAGAACATCAGCCTATGATAGTATAGTTCCATGTGAAGCTCAAATACCACCCATTCATCACTTCCCCTGCAAAGCATGTTCACAGATACTAGCTTAACTGATTAATAAACGAATTTGCGCAATTCTAGGGGAAAGAACATCAGCCTATAATAGTATAGTTCCATGTGAAGCTCAAATTCCACCCATCCATCACTGCCCCTGCAAACATGTTTACAGATACTAGCTTAACTGATTAATAAACAAATTTGCGCAAGTAAATTATAGGGGAAAGAACATCGGCCTATAATAGTATAGTTCTATGTGAAGCTCAAATTCCACCCATCCACCACTGCCCCTGCAAAGCATGGTTACAGATACTAGCTTAACTGATTCATAAACGAATTTGCGCAAGTAAATTCTAGGGGAAAGAACAGCAGCCTATAATAGTATAGTTCAATGTGAAGTTCAAATACCACCCATACATCACTTCCCCTGCAAAGCACGTTTACATATACTAGCTTAACTGTTTAATAAACAAATTTGCGCAAGTAAATTATAGGGGAAAGAACATCGGCCTATAATAGTATAGTTCGATGTGAAGTTAAAATTCCACCCATCCACCACTGCCCCTGCAAAGCGTGTTTACAGATACTAGCTTCACTGATTAATAAACGAATTTGCCCAAGTAAATTATAGGGGAAAGAACATCAACCTATAATAGTATAGTTCTATTTGAAGCTCAAATACCACCCACTTATCACTTCCCCTGCAAAGCACGAGCATATTTACATATACTAGCTTAACTGATTAATAAACGAATTTCCGCAAGTAAATTATAGGGGAAAGAACATCAGCCTATAATAGACATACTAGCTTAACTGATTAATAAACGAACTTACGCACGTAAATTATAGGGGAAAGAACATCAGCCTGTAATAGTATAGTTCCATGTGAAGCTCAAGTTCCAGCCATCCACCACTGCCTATGCAAAGCTCGTTTACAGATACTTGCTTTTTTGCTTAATAAACGAATTTACGCAAGTAAATTAAAGGGAAAGAACATCAGCTTATAATAGTATAGTTCTATGTGAAGCTCAAGTTCCACCCATGCATCACTGCACCTGCAAACATGGTTACAGATACTAGCTTAACTGATTAATAAACGAATTTGCGCAAGTAAATTAAAGGGAAAGAACATCAGCTTATAATAGTAAAGTTCTATGTGAAGCTCAAGTTCCACCCATGCATCACTGCCCCTGCAAAGCATGTTTACAGATACTAGATTAACTGATTAATAAACAAATTTGCGCAAGTAAATTATAGGGGAAAGAACATCGGCCTATAATAGTATAGTTCTATGTGAAGTTCAAATACCACCCATACATCACTTCCCCTGCAAAGCACGTTTACATATACTAGCTTAACTGATTAATAAACGAAGTTCCGCAAGTAAATTATAGGGCAAAGAACATCAGCCTATAATAGTATAGTTTCATGTGAAGCTCAAATACCACCCATTCATCACTTCCCCTGCAAAGCGTGTTTACAGATACTAGCTTAACTGATTAATAAACGAAGTTCCGCAATTCTAGGGGAAAGAACATCAGCCTATAATAGTATAGTTCCATGTGAAGCTCAAATTCCACCCATCCATTACTGCCCCTGCAAGCATGGTTACAGATACTAGCTTAACTGATTAATAAACGAATTTCCGCAAGTAAATTATAGGGGAAAGAACATCAACCTATAATAGTATAGTTCTATTTGAAGCTCAAATACCACCCACTTATCACTTCCCCTGCAAAGCATGTTTACAGATACTAGCTTAACCGATTAATAAACGACTTTGCGCAAGTAAATTATCGGGGAAAGAACATCAGCCTATAATAGTATAGTTCCATGTGAAGCTCAAATTCCACTCATCCATCACTGCCGCTGCCAAGCATGTTTACAGATACTAGCTTGACTGATTAATAAACCAATCTGCGCATGTAAATTATAAGGGAAAGAACATCAGCCTATAATGGTATAGTTCCATGTGAAGCTCAAATTCCACCCATCCATCACTGCCTCTGCATAGCACGAGCATGTTTACATATACTAGCCTAACTGATTAATAAACGACTATGCGCAAGTAAATTATCGGGGAAAGAACATCAGCCTATAATAGTATAGTTCCATGTGAAGCTCAAATACCACCCATTCATCACTTCCCCTGCAAAGCATGTTTCCAGATACTAGCTTAACTGATTAATAAACGAATTTGCGCAATTCTAGGGGAAAGAACATCAGCCTATAATAGTATAGTTCCATGTGAAGCTCAAATTCCACCCATCCATTACTGCCCCTGCAAGCATGGTTACAGATACTAGCTTAACTGATTAATAAACGAATTTCCGTAAGTAAATTATAGGGGAAAGAACATCAACCTATAATAGTATAGTTCTATTTGAAGCTCAAATACCACCCACTTATCACTTCCCCTGCAAAGCATGTTTACAGATACTAGCTTAACTGATTAATAAACAAATTCGCGCAAGTAAATTATAGGGGAAAGAACATCGGCCTATAATAGTATAGTTCTATTTGAAGCTCAAATACCACCCACTTATCAATTCCCCTGCAAAGCATGTTTACAGATACTACCTTAAGTGATTAATAAACAAATTCGCGTAAGTAAATTATAGGGGAAAGAACATCAGCCTATAATAGTATAGTTCCATGTGAAGCTCAATTTCCACCCCTCCATCACTGCCCCTGCAAAGCGTGTTTACAGATACTAGATTAAATGATTCATAAACAAATTAGCGCAAGTAAATTATAAGGAAAAGAACATCAGCTTATAATAGTATAGTTCTATGTGAAGCTCAAATTCCACCCATCCATCACTGCCGCTGCCAAGCATGTTTACAGATACTAGCTTGACTGATTAATAAACCAATCTGCACATGTAACTTATAGGGGAACGAACATCAGCCTATAATGGTATAGTTCCATGTGAAGCTCAAATTCCACCCATCCATCACTGCCTCTGCAAAGCACGAGCATATTTGCATATACTAGCTTAACTGATTAATAAACGAATTTGCGCAAGTAAATCATAGGGGAAAGAACATCAGCCTATAATAGTATAGTTCCATGTGAAGCTCAAGTTCCACCCATCCATCACTGCCCCTGCAAACATGGTTACAGATACTAGCTTAACTGATTAATAAACCAACTTACGCAAGTAAATCATATGGGAAAGAACAACAGCCTGTAATAGTATAGTTCCATGTGAAGCTCAAGTTCCAGCCATCCACCACTGCCTATGCAAAGGTCGTTTACAGATACTAGCTTTTTTGCTTAATAAACGAATTTGCGCAAGTAAATTAAAGGGAAAGAACATCAGCTTATAATAGTATAGCTCTATGTGAAGCTCAAGTTCCACCCATGCATCACTGCCCCTGCAAACATGGTTACAGATACGAGCTTAACTGATTAATAAACGAAGTTACGCAAGTAAATTATAGGGGAAAGAACATCAGCCTGTAATAGTATAGTTGCATGTGAAGCTCAAGTTCCAGCCATCCACCACTGCCTATGCAAAGCTCGTTTACAGATACTAGCTTTTTTGCTTAATAAAAGAATTTGCGCAAGTAAATTAAAGGGAAAGAACATCAGCTTATAATAGTATAGTTCTATGTGAAGCTCAAGTTCCACCCATGCATCACTGCCCCTGCAAAGCATGTTTACAGATACTAGATTAACTGATTAATAAACAAATTTGCGCAAGTAAATTATAGGGGAAAGAACATCGGCCTATAATAGTATAGTTCTATGTGAAGTTCAAATACCACCCATACATCACTTCCCCTGCAAAGCACGTTTACATAGACTAGCTTAACTGATTAATAAACGAAGTTCCGCAAGTAAATTATAGGGGAAAGAACATCAGCCTATAATAGTATAGTTTCATGTGAAGCTCAAATACCACCCATTCATCACTTCCCCTGCAAAGCGTGTTTACAGATACTAGCTTAACTGATTAATAAACGAAGTTCCGCAAGTGAATTATAGGGGAAAGAACATCAGCCTATAATAGTATAGTTCCATGTGAAGCTCAAATTCCACACATCCATCACTGCCGCTGCAAAGCACGTTTACAGATACTAGCATAACTGATTAATAAACGAAGTTCCGCAAGTAAATTATCGGGGAAAGAACATCAGCCTATAATAGTATAGTTCCATGTGAAGCTCAAATTCCACCCATCCATCACTGCCGCTGCAAAGCACGTTTACAGATACTAGCATAACTGATTAATAAACGAATTGGCGCAAGTAAATTATAGGGGAAAGAACATCAGCCTATAATAGTATAGTTCCATGTGAAGCTCAAATTCCACCCATCCGTCACTGCCCCTGCAAAGCATGTTTACAGATACTAGCTTAACTGATTAATAAACGAAGTTCCGCAAGTAAATTATAGGGGAAAGAACATCAGCCTATAATAGTATAGTTTCATGTGAAGCTCAAATACCACCCATTCATCACTTCCCCTGCAAAGCGTGTTTACAGATACTAGCTTAACTGATTAATAAACGAAGTTCCGCAAGTAAATTATAGGGGAAAGAACATCAGCCTATAATAGTATAGTTTCATGTGAAGCTCAAATACCACCCATTCATCACTTCCCCTGCAAAGCGTGTTTACAGATACTAGCTTAACTGATTAATAAACGAAGTTCCGCAAGTAAATTATCGGGGAAAGAACATCAGCCTATAATAGAATAGTTCCATGTGAAGCTCAAATTCCACCCATCCATCACTGCCGCTGCAAAGCACGTTTACAGATACTAGCATAACTGATTAATAAACGAATTGGCGCAAGTAAATTATAGGGGAAAGAACATCAGCCTATAATAGTATAGTTCCATGTGAAGCTCAAATTCCACCCATCCATCACTGCCGCTGCCAAGCATGTTTACAGATACTAGCTTAACTGATTCATAAACGAATTTGCGCAAGTAAATTCTAGGGGAAAGAACAGCAGCCTATAATAGTATAGTTCAATGTGAAGTTCAAATACCACCCATACATCACTTCCCCTGCAAAGCACGTTTACATATACTAGCTTAACTGTTTAATAAACAAATTTGCGCAAGTAAATTATAGGGGAAAGAACATCGGCCTATAATAGTATAGTTCGATGTGAAGCTCAAATACCACCCATTCATCACTTCCCCTGCAAAGCGTGTTTACAGATACTAGCTTAACTGATTAATAAACGAAGTTCCGCAAGTAAATTATAGGGGAAAGAACATCAGCCTATAATAGTATAGTTTCATGTGAAGCTCAAATACCACCCATTCATCACTTCCCCTGCAAAGCGTGTTTACAGATACTAGCTTAACTGATTAATAAACGAAGTTCCGCAAGTAAATTATCGGGGAAAGAACATCAGCCTATAATAGAATAGTTCCATGTGAAGCTCAAATTCCACCCATCCATCACTGCCGCTGCCAAGAATGTTTACAGATACTAGCTTAACTGATTCATAAACGAATTTGCGCAAGTAAATTCTAGGGGAAAGAACAGCAGCCTATAATAGTATAGTTCAATGTGAAGTTCAAATACCACCCATACATCACTTCCCCTGCAAAGCACGTTTACATATACTAGCTTAACTGTTTAATAAACGAAGTTCCGCAAGTAAATTATAGGGGAAAGAACATCAGCCTATAATAGTATAGTTTCATGTGAAGCTCAAATACCACCCATTCATCACTTCCCCTGCAAAGCGTGTTTACAGATACTAGCTTAACTGATTAATAAACGAAGTTCCGCAAGTAAATTATAGGGGAAAGAACATCAGCCTATAATAGTATAGTTTCATGTGAAGCTCAAATACCACCCATTCATCACTTCCCCTGCAAAGCGTGTTTACAGATACTAGCTTAACTGATTAATAAACGAAGTTCCGCAAGTAAATTATCGGGGAAAGAACATCAGCCTATAATAGAATAGTTCCATGTGAAGCTCAAATTCCACCCATCCATCACTGCCGCTGCAAAGCACGTTTACAGATACTAGCATAACTGATTAATAAACGAATTGGCGCAAGTAAATTATAGGGGAAAGAACATCAGCCTATAATAGTATAGTTCCATGTGAAGCTCAAATACCACCCATTCATCACTTCCCCTGCAAAGCATGTTCACAAATACTAGCTTAACTGATTAATAAACGAATTTGCGCAATTCTAGGGGAAAGAACATCAGCCTATAATAGTATAGTTCCATGTGAAGCTCAAATTCCACCCATCCATTACTGCCCCTGCAAGCATGGTTACAGATACTAGCTTAACTGATTCATAAACGAATTTCCGCAAGTAAATTATAGGGGAAAGAACATCAACCTATAATAGTATAGTTCTATTTGAAGCTCAAATACCACCCACTTATCACTTCCCCTGCAAAGCATGTTTACAGATACTAGCTTAACTGATTAATAAACAAATTCGCGCAAGTAAATTATAGGGGAAAGAACATCAGCCTATAATAGTATAGTTCCATGTGAAGCTCAAATTCCACCCATCCATCACTGCCCCTGCAAACATGTTTACAGATACTAGCTTAACTGATTAATAAACAAATTTGCGCAAGTAAATTATAGGGGAAAGAACATCGGCCTATAATAGTATAGTTCTATGTGAAGCTCAAATTCCACCCATCCACCACTGCCCCTGCAAAGCATGGTTACAGATACTAGCTTAACTGATTCATAAACGAATTTGCGCAAGTAAATTCTAGGGGAAAGAACAGCAGCCTATAATAGTATAGTTCAATGTGAAGTTCAAATACCACCCATACATCACTTCCCCTGCAAAGCACGTTTACATATACTAGCTTAACTGTTTAATAAACAAATTTGCGCAAGTA
Organism: Dermacentor variabilis; assembly: GCF_050947875.1. Classification (NCBI taxonomy): domain Eukaryota; kingdom Metazoa; phylum Arthropoda; class Arachnida; order Ixodida; family Ixodidae; genus Dermacentor; species Dermacentor variabilis. Next base: position 45,764,775 of record NC_134577.1, read on the forward strand.
AATTATAGGGGAAAGAACATCGGCCTATAATAGTATAGTTCGATGTGAAGTTAAAATTCCACCCATCCACCACTGCCCCTGCAAAGCGTGTTTACAGATACTAGCTTCACTGATTAATAAACGAATTTGCCCAAGTAAATTATAGGGGAAAGAACATCAACCTATAATAGTATAGTTCTATTTGAAGCTCAAATACCACCCACTTATCACTTCCCCTGCAAAGCACGAGCATATTTACATATACTAGCTTAACTGATTAATAAACGAATTTCCGCAAGTAAATTATAGGGGAAAGAACATCAGCCTATAATAGACATACTAGCTTAACTGATTAATAAACGAACTTACGCACGTAAATTATAGGGGAAAGAACATCAGCCTGTAATAGTATAGTTCCATGTGAAGCTCAAGTTCCAGCCATCCACCACTGCCTATGCAAAGCTCGTTTACAGATACTTGCTTTTTTGCTTAATAAACGAATTTACGCAAGTAAATTAAAGGGAAAGAACATCAGCTTATAATAGTATAGTTCTATGTGAAGCTCAAGTTCCACCCATGCATCACTGCACCTGCAAACATGGTTACAGATACTAGCTTAACTGATTAATAAACGAATTTGCGCAAGTAAATTAAAGGGAAAGAACATCAGCTTATAATAGTAAAGTTCTATGTGAAGCTCAAGTTCCACCCATGCATCACTGCCCCTGCAAAGCATGTTTACAGATACTAGATTAACTGATTAATAAACAAATTTGCGCAAGTAAATTATAGGGGAAAGAACATCGGCCTATAATAGTATAGTTCTATGTGAAGTTCAAATACCACCCATACATCACTTCCCCTGCAAAGCACGTTTACATATACTAGCTTAACTGATTAATAAACGAAGTTCCGCAAGTAAATTATAGGGCAAAGAACATCAGCCTATAATAGTATAGTTTCATGTGAAGCTCAAATACCACCCATTCATCACTTCCCCTGCAAAGCGTGTTTACAGATACTAGCTTAACTGATTAATAAACGAAGTTCCGCAATTCTAGGGGAAAGAACATCAGCCTATAATAGTATAGTTCCATGTGAAGCTCAAATTCCACCCATCCATTACTGCCCCTGCAAGCATGGTTACAGATACTAGCTTAACTGATTAATAAACGAATTTCCGCAAGTAAATTATAGGGGAAAGAACATCAACCTATAATAGTATAGTTCTATTTGAAGCTCAAATACCACCCACTTATCACTTCCCCTGCAAAGCATGTTTACAGATACTAGCTTAACCGATTAATAAACGACTTTGCGCAAGTAAATTATCGGGGAAAGAACATCAGCCTATAATAGTATAGTTCCATGTGAAGCTCAAATTCCACTCATCCATCACTGCCGCTGCCAAGCATGTTTACAGATACTAGCTTGACTGATTAATAAACCAATCTGCGCATGTAAATTATAAGGGAAAGAACATCAGCCTATAATGGTATAGTTCCATGTGAAGCTCAAATTCCACCCATCCATCACTGCCTCTGCATAGCACGAGCATGTTTACATATACTAGCCTAACTGATTAATAAACGACTATGCGCAAGTAAATTATCGGGGAAAGAACATCAGCCTATAATAGTATAGTTCCATGTGAAGCTCAAATACCACCCATTCATCACTTCCCCTGCAAAGCATGTTTCCAGATACTAGCTTAAGTGATTAATAAACGAATTTGCGCAATTCTAGGGGAAAGAACATCAGCCTATAATAGTATAGTTCCATGTGAAGCTCAAATTCCACCCATCCATTACTGCCCCTGCAAGCATGGTTACAGATACTAGCTTAACTGATTAATAAACGAATTTCCGTAAGTAAATTATAGGGGAAAGAACATCAGCCTATAATAGAATAGTTCCATGTGAAGCTCAAATACCACCCATACATCACTTCCCCTGCAAAGCACGTTTACATATACTAGCTTAACTGATTAATAAACGAAGTTCCGCAAGTAAATTATAGGGCAAAGAACATCAGCCTATAATAGTATAGTTTCATGTGAAGCTCAAATACCACCCATTCATCACTTCCCCTGCAAAGCGTGTTTACAGATACTAGCTTAACTGATTAATAAACGAAGTTCCGCAATTCTAGGGGAAAGAACATCAGCCTATAATAGTATAGTTCCATGTGAAGCTCAAATTCCACCCATCCATTACTGCCCCTGCAAGCATGGTTACAGATACTAGCTTAACTGATTAATAAACGAATTTCCGCAAGTAAATTATAGGGGAAAGAACATCAACCTATAATAGTATAGTTCTATTTGAAGCTCAAATACCACCCACTTATCACTTCCCCTGCAAAGCATGTTTACAGATACTAGCTTAACCGATTAATAAACGACTTTGCGCAAGTAAATTATCGGGGAAAGAACATCAGCTTATAATAGTAAAGTTCTATGTGAAGCTCAAGTTCCACCCATGCATCACTGCCCCTGCAAAGCATGTTTACAGATACTAGATTAACTGATTAATAAACAAATTTGCGCAAGTAAATTATAGGGGAAAGAACATCGGCCTATAATAGTATAGTTCTATGTGAAGTTCAAATACCACCCATACATCACTTCCCCTGCAAAGCACGTTTACATATACTAGCTTAACTGATTAATAAACGAAGTTCCGCAAGTAAATTATAGGGCAAAGAACATCAGCCTATAATAGTATAGTTTCATGTGAAGCTCAAATACCACCCATTCATCACTTCCCCTGCAAAGCGTGTTTACAGATACTAGCTTAACTGATTAATAAACGAAGTTCCGCAATTCTAGGGGAAAGAACATCAGCCTATAATAGTATAGTTCCATGTGAAGCTCAAATTCCACCCATCCATTACTGCCCCTGCAAGCATGGTTACAGATACTAGCTTAACTGATTAATAAACGAATTTCCGCAAGTAAATTATAGGGGAAAGAACATCAACCTATAATAGTATAGTTCTATTTGAAGCTCAAATACCACCCACTTATCACTTCCCCTGCAAAGCATGTTTACAGATACTAGCTTAACCGATTAATAAACGACTTTGCGCAAGTAAATTATCGGGGAAAGAACATCAGCCTATAATAGTATAGTTCCATGTGAAGCTCAAATTCCACCCATCCATTACTGCCCCTGCAAGCATGGTTACAGATACTAGCTTAACTGATTAATAAACGAATTTCCGTAAGTAAATTATCGGGGAAAGAACATCAGCCTATAATAGAATAGTTCCATGTGAAGCTCAAATTCCACCCATCCATCACTGCCGCTGCCAAGAATGTTTACAGATACTAGCTTAACTGATTCATAAACGAATTTGCGCAAGTAAATTCTAGGGGAAAGAACAGCAGCCTATAATAGTATAGTTCAATGTGAAGTTCAAATACCACCCATACATCACTTCCCCTGCAAAGCACGTTTACATATACTAGCTTAACTGTTTAATAAACGAAGTTCCGCAAGTAAATTATAGGGGAAAGAACATCAGCCTATAATAGTATAGTTTCATGTGAAGCTCAAATACCACCCATTCATCACTTCCCCTGCAAAGCGTGTTTACAGATACTAGCTTAACTGATTAATAAACGAAGTTCCGCAAGTAAATTATAGGGGAAAGAACATCAGCCTATAATAGTATAGTTTCATGTGAAGCTCAAATACCACCCATTCATCACTTCCCCTGCAAAGCGTGTTTACAGATACTAGCTTAACTGATTAATAAACGAAGTTCCGCAAGTAAATTATCGGGGAAAGAACATCAGCCTATAATAGAATAGTTCCATGTGAAGCTCAAATTCCACCCATCCATCACTGCCGCTGCAAAGCACGTTTACAGATACTAGCATAACTGATTAATAAACGAATTGGCGCAAGTAAATTATAGGGGAAAGAACATCAGCCTATAATAGTATAGTTCCATGTGAAGCTCAAATACCACCCATTCATCACTTCCCCTGCAAAGCATGTTCACAAATACTAGCTTAACTGATTAATAAACGAATTTGCGCAATTCTAGGGGAAAGAACATCAGCCTATAATAGTATAGTTCCATGTGAAGCTCAAATTCCACCCATCCATTACTGCCCCTGCAAGCATGGTTACAGATACTAGCTTAACTGATTCATAAACGAATTTCCGCAAGTAAATTATAGGGGAAAGAACATCAACCTATAATAGTATAGTTCTATTTGAAGCTCAAATACCACCCACTTATCACTTCCCCTGCAAAGCATGTTTACAGATACTAGCTTAACTGATTAATAAACAAATTCGCGCAAGTAAATTATAGGGGAAAGAACATCAGCCTATAATAGTATAGTTCCATGTGAAGCTCAAATTCCACCCATCCATCACTGCCCCTGCAAACATGTTTACAGATACTAGCTTAACTGATTAATAAACAAATTTGCGCAAGTAAATTATAGGGGAAAGAACATCGGCCTATAATAGTATAGTTCTATGTGAAGCTCAAATTCCACCCATCCACCACTGCCCCTGCAAAGCATGGTTACAGATACTAGCTTAACTGATTCATAAACGAATTTGCGCAAGTAAATTCTAGGGGAAAGAACAGCAGCCTATAATAGTATAGTTCAATGTGAAGTTCAAATACCACCCATACATCACTTCCCCTGCAAAGCACGTTTACATATACTAGCTTAACTGTTTAATAAACAAATTTGCGCAATTCTAGGGGAAAGAACATCAGCCTATAATAGTATAGTTCCATGTGAAGCTCAAATTCCACCCATCCATTACTGCCCCTGCAAGCATGGTTACAGATACTAGCTTAACTGATTCATAAACGAATTTCCGCAAGTAAATTATAGGGGAAAGAACATCAACCTATAATAGTATAGTTCTATTTGAAGCTCAAATACCACCCACTTATCACTTCCCCTGCAAAGCATGTTTACAGATACTAGCTTAACTGATTAATAAACAAATTCGCGCAAGTAAATTATAGGGGAAAGAACATCAGCCTATAATAGTATAGTTCCATGTGAAGCTCAAATTCCACCCATCCATCACTGCCCCTGCAAACATGTTTACAGATACTAGCTTAACTGATTAATAAACAAATTTGCGCAAGTAAATTATAGGGGAAAGAACATCGGCCTATAATAGTATAGTTCTATGTGAAGCTCAAATTCCACCCATCCACCACTGCCCCTGCAAAGCATGGTTACAGATACTAGCTTAACTGATTCATAAACGAATTTGCGCAAGTAAATTCTAGGGGAAAGAACAGCAGCCTATAATAGTATAGTTCAATGTGAAGTTCAAATACCACCCATACATCACTTCCCCTGCAAAGCACGTTTACATATACTAGCTTAACTGTTTAATAAACAAATTTGCGCAAGTAAATTATAGGGGAAAGAACATCGGCCTATAATAGTATAGTTCGATGTGAAGTTAAAATTCCACCCATCCACCACTGCCCCTGCAAAGCGTGTTTACAGATACTAGCTTCACTGATTAATAAACGAATTTGCCCAAGTAAATTATAGGGGAAAGAACATCAACCTATAATAGTATAGTTCTATTTGAAGCTCAAATACCACCCACTTATCACTTCCCCTGCAAAGCACGAGCATATTTACATATACTAGCTTAACTGATTAATAAACGAATTTCCGCAAGTAAATTATAGGGGAAAGAACATCAGCCTATAATAGACATACTAGCTTAACTGATTAATAAACGAACTTACGCACGTAAATTATAGGGGAAAGAACATCAGCCTGTAATAGTATAGTTCCATGTGAAGCTCAAGTTCCAGCCATCCACCACTGCCTATGCAAAGCTCGTTTACAGATACTTGCTTTTTTGCTTAATAAACGAATTTACGCAAGTAAATTAAAGGGAAAGAACATCAGCTTATAATAGTATAGTTCTATGTGAAGCTCAAGTTCCACCCATGCATCACTGCACCTGCAAACATGGTTACAGATACTAGCTTAACTGATTAATAAACGAATTTGCGCAAGTAAATTAAAGGGAAAGAACATCAGCTTATAATAGTAAAGTTCTATGTGAAGCTCAAGTTCCACCCATGCATCACTGCCCCTGCAAAGCATGTTTACAGATACTAGATTAACTGATTAATAAACAAATTTGCGCAAGTAAATTATAGGGGAAAGAACATCGGCCTATAATAGTATAGTTCTATGTGAAGTTCAAATACCACCCATACATCACTTCCCCTGCAAAGCACGTTTACATATACTAGCTTAACTGATTAATAAACGAAGTTCCGCAAGTAAATTATAGGGCAAAGAACATCAGCCTATAATAGTATAGTTTCATGTGAAGCTCAAATACCACCCATTCATCACTTCCCCTGCAAAGCGTGTTTACAGATACTAGCTTAACTGATTAATAAACGAAGTTCCGCAATTCTAGGGGAAAGAACATCAGCCTATAATAGTATAGTTCCATGTGAAGCTCAAATTCCACCCATCCATTACTGCCCCTGCAAGCATGGTTACAGATACTAGCTTAACTGATTAATAAACGAATTTCCGCAAGTAAATTATAGGGGAAAGAACATCAACCTATAATAGTATAGTTCTATTTGAAGCTCAAATACCACCCACTTATCACTTCCCCTGCAAAGCATGTTTACAGATACTAGCTTAACCGATTAATAAACGACTTTGCGCAAGTAAATTATCGGGGAAAGAACATCAGCCTATAATAGTATAGTTCCATGTGAAGCTCAAATTCCACTCATCCATCACTGCCGCTGCCAAGCATGTTTACAGATACTAGCTTGACTGATTAATAAACCAATCTGCGCATGTAAATTATAAGGGAAAGAACATCAGCCTATAATGGTATAGTTCCATGTGAAGCTCAAATTCCACCCATCCATCACTGCCTCTGCATAGCACGAGCATGTTTACATATACTAGCCTAACTGATTAATAAACGACTATGCGCAAGTAAATTATCGGGGAAAGAACATCAGCCTATAATAGTATAGTTCCATGTGAAGCTCAAATACCACCCATTCATCACTTCCCCTGCAAAGCATGTTTCCAGATACTAGCTTAACTGATTAATAAACGAATTTGCGCAATTCTAGGGGAAAGAACATCAGCCTATAATAGTATAGTTCCATGTGAAGCTCAAATTCCACCCATCCATTACTGCCCCTGCAAGCATGGTTACAGATACTAGCTTAACTGATTAATAAACGAATTTCCGTAAGTAAATTATAGGGGAAAGAACATCAACCTATAATAGTATAGTTCTATTTGAAGCTCAAATACCACCCACTTATCACTTCCCCTGCAAAGCATGTTTACAGATACTAGCTTAACTGATTAATAAACAAATTCGCGCAAGTAAATTATAGGGGAAAGAACATCGGCCTATAATAGTATAGTTCTATTTGAAGCTCAAATACCACCCACTTATCAATTCCCCTGCAAAGCATGTTTACAGATACTACCTTAAGTGATTAATAAACAAATTCGCGTAAGTAAATTATAGGGGAAAGAACATCAGCCTATAATAGTATAGTTCCATGTGAAGCTCAATTTCCACCCCTCCATCACTGCCCCTGCAAAGCGTGTTTACAGATACTAGATTAAATGATTCATAAACAAATTAGCGCAAGTAAATTATAAGGAAAAGAACATCAGCTTATAATAGTATAGTTCTATGTGAAGCTCAAATTCCACCCATCCATCACTGCCGCTGCCAAGCATGTTTACAGATACTAGCTTGACTGATTAATAAACCAATCTGCACATGTAACTTATAGGGGAACGAACATCAGCCTATAATGGTATAGTTCCATGTGAAGCTCAAATTCCACCCATCCATCACTGCCTCTGCAAAGCACGAGCATATTTGCATATACTAGCTTAACTGATTAATAAACGAATTTGCGCAAGTAAATTATAGGGGAAAGAACATCAGCCTATAATAGTATAGTTCCATGTGAAGCTCAAGTTCCACCCATCCATCACTGCCCCTGCAAACATGGTTACAGATACTAGCTTAACTGATTAATAAACCAACTTACGCAAGTAAATTATATGGGAAAGAACAACAGCCTGTAATAGTATAGTTCCATGTGAAGCTCAAGTTCCAGCCATCCACCACTGCCTATGCAAAGGTCGTTTACAGATACTAGCTTTTTTGCTTAATAAACGAATTTGCGCAAGTAAATTAAAGGGAAAGAACATCAGCTTATAATAGTATAGCTCTATGTGAAGCTCAAGTTCCACCCATGCATCACTGCCCCTGCAAACATGGTTACAGATACGAGCTTAACTGATTAATAAACGAAGTTACGCAAGTAAATTATAGGGGAAAGAACATCAGCCTGTAATAGTATAGTTGCATGTGAAGCTCAAGTTCCAGCCATCCACCACTGCCTATGCAAAGCTCGTTTACAGATACTAGCTTTTTTGCTTAATAAAAGAATTTGCGCAAGTAAATTAAAGGGAAAGAACATCAGCTTATAATAGTATAGTTCTATGTGAAGCTCAAGTTCCACCCATGCATCACTGCCCCTGCAAAGCATGTTTACAGATACTAGATTAACTGATTAATAAACAAATTTGCGCAAGTAAATTATAGGGGAAAGAACATCGGCCTATAATAGTATAGTTCTATGTGAAGTTCAAATACCACCCATACATCACTTCCCCTGCAAAGCACGTTTACATATACTAGCTTAACTGATTAATAAACGAAGTTCCGCAAGTAAATTATAGGGGAAAGAACATCAGCCTATAATAGTATAGTTTCATGTGAAGCTCAAATACCACCCATTCATCACTTCCCCTGCAAAGCGTGTTTACAGATACTAGCTTAACTGATTAATAAACGAAGTTCCGCAAGTGAATTATAGGGGAAAGAACATCAGCCTATAATAGTATAGTTCCATGTGAAGCTCAAATTCCACACATCCATCACTGCCGCTGCAAAGCACATTTACAGATACTAGCATAACTGATTAATAAACAAAGTTCCGCAAGTAAATTATCGGGGAAAGAACATCAGCCTATAATAGTATAGTTCCATGTGAAGCTCAAATTCCACCCATCCATCACTGCCGCTGCAAAGCACGTTTACAGATACTAGCATAACTGATTAATAAACGAATTGGCGCAAGTAAATTATAGGGGAAAGAACATCAGCCTATAATAGTATAGTTCCATGTGAAGCTCAAATTCCACCCATCCGTCACTGCCCCTGCAAAGCATGTTTACAGATACTAGCTTAACTGATTAATAAACGAAGTTCCGCAAGTAAATTATAGGGGAAAGAACATCAGCCTATAATAGTATAGTTTCATGTGAAGCTCAAATACCACCCATTCATCACTTCCCCTGCAAAGCGTGTTTACAGATACTAGCTTAACTGATTAATAAACGAAGTTCCGCAAGTAAATTATAGGGGAAAGAACATCAGCCTATAATAGTATAGTTTCATGTGAAGCTCAAATACCACCCATTCATCACTTCCCCTGCAAAGCGTGTTTACAGATACTAGCTTAACTGATTAATAAACGAAGTTCCGCAAGTAAATTATCGGGGAAAGAACATCAGCCTATAATAGAATAGTTCCATGTGAAGCTCAAATTCCACCCATCCATCACTGCCGCTGCAAAGCACGTTTACAGATACTAGCATAACTGATTAATAAACGAATTGGCGCAAGTAAATTATAGGGGAAAGAACATCAGCCTATAATAGTATAGTTCCATGTGAAGCTCAAATTCCACCCATCCATCACTGCCGCTGCCAAGCATGTTTACAGATACTAGCTTGACTGATTAATAAACCAATCTGCGCATGTAACTTATAGGGGAAAGAACATCAGCCTATAATGGTATAGTTCCATGTGAAGCTCAAATTCCACCCATCCATCACTGCTTCTGCAAAGCACGAGCATATTTACATATACTAGCTTAACTGATTAATAAACGAATTTGCGCAAGTAAATTATAGGGGAAAGAACATCAGCCTATAATAGTATAGTTCCATGTGAAGCTCAAATTCCACCCATCCATCACTGCCCCTGCAAACATGGTTACAGATACTAGCTTAACTGATTAATAAACGAATTGGCGCAAGTAAATTATAAGGGAAAGAACATCAGCCTGTAATAGTATAGTTCCATGTGAAGCTCAAGTTCCAGCCATCCACCACTGCCTATGCAAAGGTCGTTTACAGATACTAGCTTTTTTGCTTAATAAACGAATTTGCGCAAGTAAATTAAAGGGAAAGAACATCAGCTTATAATAGTATAGTTCTATGTGAAGCTCAAGTTCCACCCATGCATCACTGCCCCTGCAAACATGGTTACAGATACTAGCTTAACTGATTAATAAACGAAGTTACGCAAGTAAATTATAGGGGAAAGAACATCAGCCTGTAATAGTATAGTTGCATGTGAAGCTCAAGTTCCAGCCATCCACCACTGCCTATGCAAAGCTCGTTTACAGATACTAGCTTTTTTGCTTAATAAAAGAATTTGCGCAAGTAAATTAAAGGGAAAGAACATCAGCTTATAATAGTATAGTTCTATGTGAAGCTCAAGTTCCACCCATGCATCACTGCCCCTGCAAAGCATGTTTACAGATACTAGATTAACTGATTAATAAACAAATTTGCGCAAGTAAATTATAGGGGAAAGAACATCGGCCTATAATAGTATAGTTCTATGTGAAGTTCAAATACCACCCATACATCACTTCCCCTGCAAAACACGTTTACATATACTAGCTTAACTGATTAATAAACGAAGTTCCGCAAGTAAATTATAGGGGAAAGAACATCAGCCTATAATAGTATAGTTTCATGTGAAGCTCAAATACCACCCATTCATCACTTCCCCTGCAAAGCGTGTTTACAGATACTAGCTTAACTGATTAATAAACGAATTTGCGCAAGTAAATTATAGGGGAAAGAACATCAGCCTATAATAGTATAGTTCCATGTGAAGCTCAAATTCCACCCATGCATCACTGCCCCTGCAAAGCATGTTTACAGATACTAGCTTAACTGATTCATAAACGAATTTGCGCAAGTAAATTATAGGGGAAAGAACATCGGCCTATAATAGTATAGTTCTATGTGAAGCTAAAATTCCACCCATCCACCACTGCCCCTGCAAAGCATGGTTACAGATACTAGCTTAACTGATTAATAAACGAATTTGCGCAATTAAATTATAGGGGAAACAACAGCAGCCTATAATAGTATAGTTCTATGTGAAGTTCAAATGCCACCCATACATCACTTCCCCTGCAAAGCACGTTTACATATACTAGCTTAACTGATTAATAAACGAAGTTCCGCAAGTAAATTATAGGGGAAAGAACATCAGCCTATAATAGTATAGTTTCATGTGAAGCTCAAATTCCACCCATACATCACTACCCCTGCAAAGCACGTTTACAGATACTAGCTTAACTGATTAATAAACGAATTTGCACAAGTGAATTATAGGGGGGAAAACATCAGCCTATAATAGTAAATTTCTATGTGAAGCTCAAATACCACCCATTCATCACTTCCCCTGCAAAGCGTGTTTACAGATACTAGCTTGACTGATTAATAAACCAATCTGCGCATGTAAATTATAAGGGAAAGAACATCAGCCTATAATGGTATAGTTCCATGTGAAGCTCAAATTCCACCCATCCATCACTGCCTCTGCATAGCACGAGCATGTTTACATATACTAGCCTAACTGATTAATAAACGACTATGCGCAAGTAAATTATCGGGGAAAGAACATCAGCCTATAATAGTATAGTTCCATGTGAAGCTCAAATACCACCCATTCATCACTTCCCCTGCAAAGCATGTTTACAGATACTAGCTTAACTGATTAATAAACGAATTTGCGCAATTCTAGGGGAAAGAACATCAGCCTATAATAGTATAGTTCTATTTGAAGCTCAAATACCACCCACTTATCACTTCCCCTGCAAAGCATGTTTACAGATACTAGCTTAACTGATTAATAAACAAATTCGCGCAAGTAAATTATAGGGGAAAGAACATCAGCCTATAATAGTATAGTTCCATGTGAAGCTCAAATTCCACCCATCCATTACTGCCCCTGCAAGCATGGTTACAGATACTAGCTTAACTGATTAATAAACGAATTTCCGCAAGTAAATTATAGCGGAAAGAACATCAACCTATAATAGTATAGTTCTATTTGAAGCTCAAATACCACCCACTTATCACTTCCCCTGCAAAGCATGTTTACAGATACTAGCTTAACTGATTCATAAACGAAGTTCCGCAAGTAAATTATAGGAGAAAGAACATCAGCCTATAATAGTATAGTTCCATGTGAAGCTCAATTTCCACACCTCCATCACTGCCCCTGCAAAGCGTGCTTACAGATACTAGCTTAACTGATTAATAAACGAATTTGCGCAAATAAATTATAGGGGAAAGAACATCAACCTATAATAGTATGGTTCCATGTGAAGCTCAAATTCCACCCATCCATCACTGCCGCTGCAAAGCACGTTTACAGATACTAGCATAACTGATTAATAAACGAATTGGCGCAAGTAAATTATAGGGGAAAGAACATCAGCCTATAATAGTATAGTTCCATGTGAAGCTCAAATTCCACCCATCCGTCACTGCCCCTGCAAAGCATGTTTACAGATACTAGCTTAACTGATTAATAAACGAATTTCCGCAAGTAAATTATAGGGGATCGAACATCAGCCTCTAATAGTATGGTTCCATGTGAAGGTCAAATTCCACCCATCCATCACTGCCCCTGCAAAGCACGTTTACAGATACTAACTTAACTGATTAATAAACGAATTTGGGAAAGTAAATTATAGGGGAAAGAACAGCAGCCTATAATAGTATAGTTCTATGTGAAGTTCAAATACCACCCATACATCACTTCCCCTGCAAAGCACGTTTAAATATACTAGCTTAACTGATTAATAAACGAATTTCCGCAAGTAAATTATAGGAGAACGAACATCAGCCTCTAATAGTATGGTTCCATGTGAAGGTCAAATTCCACCCATCCATCACTGCCCCTGCAAAGCACGTTTACAGATACTAGCTTAACTGATTAATAAACGAATTTGGGAAAGTAAATTATAGGGGAAAGAACAGCAGCCTATAATAGTATAGTTCTATGTGAAGTTCAAATACCACCCATACATCACTTCCCCTGCAAAGCACGTTTACATATACTAGCTTAACTGATTAATAAACGAAGTTCCGCAAGTAAATTGTAGGGGAAAGAACATCAGCCTATAATAATATAGTTTCATGGGAAGCTCAAATTCCACCCATACATCACTTCCCCTGCAAAGCATGTTTACAGATACTAGCTTGACTGACTAATAAATGGATTTGCGCAATAATTCGGGAAAGAACATCACCCTATAATAGTATAGTTCTATTTGAAGCTCAAATACCACCCATTTATCACTTCCCCTGCAAAGCATGTTTACAGATACTAGCTTAACAAATTTGCGCAAGTAAATTATAGGGGAAAGAACATCAACCTATAATAGTATAGTTCAATGTGAAGTTCAAATACCACCCATTTATCACTTCCTCTGCAAAGCATGTTTACAGATACTAGCTCAACAAATTTGCGCAAGTAAATTATAGGGGAAAGAACATCAGCCTATAGTAGTATGGTTCCATGTGAAGCTCAATTTCCACCCATCCATCACTGCCGCTGCAAAGCACGTTTACAGATACTAGCATAACTGATTAATAAACGAATTGGCGCAAGTAAATTATAGGGGAAAGAACATCAGCCTATAATAGTATAGTTCCATGTGAAGCTCAAATTCCACCCATGCATCACTGCCCCTGCAAAGCATGTTTACAGATACTAGCTTAACTGATTAATAAACAAATTTGGGAAAGTAAATTATAGGGGAAAGAACAGCAGCCTATAATAGTATAGTTCTATTTGAAGCTCAAATACCACCCATTTATCACTTCCCCTGCAAAGCATGTTTACAGATACTAGCTTAACTGATTAATAAACAAATTCGCGCAAGTAAATTATAGAGGAAAGAACATCAGCCTATAATAGTATAGTTCCATGTGAAGCTCAATTTCCACCCCTCCATCACTGCCCCTGCAAAGCGTGTTTACAGATACTAGATTAAATGATTCATAAACAAATTAGCGCAAGTAAATTATAAGGAAAAGAACATCAGCTTATAATAGTATAGTTCTATGTGACGCTCAAATTCCACCCATCCATCACTGCCGCTGCCAAGCATGTTTACAGATACTAGCTTGACTGATTAATAAACCAATCTGCGCATGTAACTTATAGGGGAAAGAACATCAGCCTATAATGGTATAGTTCCATGTGAAGCTCAAATTCCACCCATCCATCACTGCTTCTGCAAAGCACGAGCATATTTACATATACTAGCTTAACTGATTAATAAACGAATTTGCGCAAGTAAATTATAGGGGAAAGAACATCAGCCTATAATAGTATAGTTCCATGTGAAGCTCAAATTCCACCCATCCATCACTGCCCCTGCAAACATGGTTACAGATACTAGCTTAACTGATTAATAAACGAATTGGCGCAAGTAAATTATAGGGGAAAGAACATCAGCCTGTAATAGTATAGTTCCATGTGAAGCTCAAGTTCCAGCCATCCACCACTGCCTATGCAAAGGTCGTTTACAGATACTAGCTTTTTTGCTTAATAAACGAATTTGCGCAAGTAAATTAAAGGGAAAGAACATCAGCTTATAATAGTATAGTTCTATGTGAAGCTCAAGTTCCACCCATGCATCACTGCCCCTGCAAACATGGTTACAGATACTAGCTTAACTGATTAATAAACGAAGTTACGCAAGTAAATTATAGGGGAAAGAACATCAGCCTGTAATAGTATAGTTGCATGTGAAGCTCAAGTTCCAGCCATCCACCACTGCCTATGCAAAGCTCGTTTACAGATACTAGCTTTTTTGCTTAATAAAAGAATTTGCGCAAGTGAATTAAAGGGAAAGAACATCAGCTTATAATAGTATAGTTCTATGTGAAGCTCAAGTTCCACCCATGCATCACTGCCCCTGCAAAGCATGTTTACAGATACTAGATTAACTGATTAATAAACAAATTTGCGCAAGTAAATTATAGGGGAAAGAACATCGGCCTATAATAGTATAGTTCTATGTGAAGTTCAAATACCACCCATACATCACTTCCCCTGCAAAACACGTTTACATATACTAGCTTAACTGATTAATAAACGAAGTTCCGCAAGTAAATTATAGGGGAAAGAACATCAGCCTATAATAGTATAGTTTCATGTGAAGCTCAAATACCACCCATTCATCACTTCCCCTGCAAAGCGTGTTTACAGATACTAGCTTAACTGATTAATAAACGAATTTGCGCAAGTAAATTATAGGGGAAAGAACATCAGCCTATAATAGTATAGTTCCATGTGAAGCTCAAATTCCACCCATGCATCACTGCCCCTGCAAAGCATGTTTACAGATACTAGCTTAACTGATTCATAAACGAATTTGCGCAAGTAAATTATAGGGGAAAGAACATCGGCCTATAATAGTATAGTTCTATGTGAAGCTCAAATTCCACCCATCCACCACTGCCCCTGCAAAGCATGGTTACAGATACTAGCTTAACTGATTAATAAACGAATTTGCGCAATTAAATTATAGGGGAAACAACAGCAGCCTATAATAGTATAGTTCTATGTGAAGTTCAAATGCCACCCATACATCACTTCCCCTGCAAAGCATGTTTACATATACTAGCTTAACTGATTAATAAACGAAGTTCCGCAAGTAAATTATAGGGGAAAGAACATCAGCCTATAATAGTATAGTTTCATGTGAAGCTCAAATTCCACCCATACATCACTACCCCTGCAAAGCACGTTTACAGATACTAGCTTAACTGATTAATAAACGAATTTGCACAAGTGAATTATAGGGGGGAAAACATCAGCCTATAATAGTAAATTTCTATGTGAAGCTCAAATACCACCCATTCATCACTTCCCCTGCAAAGCGTGTTTACAGATACTAGCTTGACTGATTAATAAACCAATCTGCGCATGTAAATTATAAGGGAAAGAACATCAGCCTATAATGGTATAGTTCCATGTGAAGCTCAAATTCCACCCATCCATCACTGCCTCTGCATAGCACGAGCATGTTTACATATACTAGCCTAACTGATTATTAACCGACTATGCGCAAGTAAATTATCGGGGAAAGAACATCAGCCTATAATAGTATAGTTCCATGTGAAGCTCAAATACCACCCATTCATCACTTCCCCTGCAAAGCATGTTTACAGATACTAGCTTAACTGATTAATAAACGAATTTGCGCAATTCTAGGGGAAAGAACATCAGCCTATAATAGTATAGTTCTATTTGAAGCTCAAATACCACCCACTTATCACTTCCCCTGCAAAGCATGTTTACAGATACTAGCTTAACTGATTAATAAACAAATTCGCGCAAGTAAATTATAGGGGAAAGAACATCAGCCTATAATAGTATAGTTCCATGTGAAGCTCAAATTCCACCCATCCATTACTGCCCCTGCAAGCATGGTTACAGATACTAGCTTAACTGATTAATAAACGAATTTCCGCAAGTAAATTATAGCGGAAAGAACATCAACCTATAATAGAATAGTTCTATTTGAAGCTCAAATACCACCCACTTATCACTTCCCCTGCAAAGCATGTTTACAGATACTAGCTTAACTGATTCATAAACGAAGTTCCGCAAGTAAATTATAGGAGAAAGAACATCAGCCTATAATAGTATAGTTCCATGTGAAGCTCAATTTCCACACCTCCATCACTGCCCCTGCAAAGCGTGCTTACAGATACTAGCTTAACTGATTAATAAACGAATTTGCGCAAATAAATTATAGGGGAAAGAACATCAACCTATAATAGTATGGTTCCATGTGAAGCTCAAATTCCACCCATCCATCACTGCCGCTGCAAAGCACGTTTACAGATACTAGCATAACTGATTAATAAACGAATTGGCGCAAGTAAATTATAGGGGAAAGAACAGCAGCCTATAATAGTATAGTTCTATGTGAAGTTCAAATACCACCCATACATCACTTCCCCTGCAAAGCACGTTTAAATATACTAGCTTAACTGATTAATAAACGAATTTCCGCAAGTAAATTATAGGGGAACGAACATCAGCCTCTAATAGTATGGTTCCATGTGAAGGTCAAATTCCACCCATCCATCACTGCCCCTGCAAAGCACGTTTACAGATACTAGCTTAACTGATTAATAAACGAATTTGGGAAAGTAAATTATAGGGGAAAGAACAGCAGCCTATAATAGTATAGTTCTATGTGAAGTTCAAATACCACCCATACATCACTTCCCCTGCAAAGCACGTTTACATATACTAGCTTAACTGATTAATAAAAGAAGTTCCGCAAGTAAATTGCAGGGGAAAGAACATCAGCCTATAATAATATAGTTTCATGGGAAGCTCAAATTCCACCCATACATCACTTCCCCTGCAAAGCACGTTTACAGATACTAGCTTAACTGATTAATAAACGAAGTTCCGCAAGTAAATTATAGGGGAAAGAACATCAGCCTATAATAGTATAGTTTCATGTGAAGCTCAAATACCACCCATTCATCACTTCCCCTGCAAAGCGTGTTTACAGATACTAGCTTAACTGATTAATAAACGAAGTTCCGCAAGTAAATTATAGGGGAAAGAACATCAGCCTATAATAGTATAGTTTCATGTGAAGCTCAAATACCACCCATTCATCACTTCCCCTGCAAAGCGTGTTTACAGATACTAGCTTAACTGATTAATAAACGAATTTGCGCAAATAAATTATAGGGGAAAGAACATCAACCTATAATAGTATGGTTCCATGTGAAGCTCAAATTCCACCCATCCATCACTGCCGCTGCAAAGCACGTTTACAGATACTAGCATAACTGATTAATAAACGAATTGGCGCAAGTAAATTATAGGGGAAAGAACATCAGCCTATAATAGTATAGTTCCATGTGAAGCTCAAATTCCACCCATCCGTCACTGCCCCTGCAAAGCATGTTTACAGATACTAGCTTAACTGATTAATAAACGAATTTCCGCAAGTAAATTATAGGGGATCGAACATCAGCCTCTAATAGTATGGTTCCATGTGAAGGTCAAATTCCACCCATCCATCACTGCCCCTGCAAAGCACGTTTACAGATACTAACTTAACTGATTAATAAACGAATTTGGGAAAGTAAATTATAGGGGAAAGAACAGCAGCCTATAATAGTATAGTTCTATGTGAAGTTCAAATACCACCCATACATCACTTCCCCTGCAAAGCACGTTTAAATATACTAGCTTAACTGATTAATAAACGAATTTCCGCAAGTAAATTATAGGAGAACGAACATCAGCCTCTAATAGTATGGTTCCATGTGAAGGTCAAATTCCACCCATCCATCACTGCCCCTGCAAAGCACGTTTACAGATACTAGCTTAACTGATTAATAAACGAATTTGGGAAAGTAAATTATAGGGGAAAGAACAGCAGCCTATAATAGTATAGTTCTATGTGAAGTTCAAATACCACCCATACATCACTTCCCCTGCAAAGCACGTTTACATATACTAGCTTAACTGATTAATAAACGAAGTTCCGCAAGTAAATTGTAGGGGAAAGAACATCAGCCTATAATAATATAGTTTCATGGGAAGCTCAAATTCCACCCATACATCACTTCCCCTGCAAAGCATGTTTACAGATACTAGCTTGACTGACTAATAAATGGATTTGCGCAATAATTCGGGAAAGAACATCAGCCTATAATAGTATAGTTCTATTTGAAGCTCAAATACCACCCATTTATCACTTCCCCTGCAAAGCATGTTTACAGATACTAGCTTAACAAATTTGCGCAAGTAAATTATAGGGGAAAGAACATCAACCTATAATAGTATAGTTCAATGTGAAGTTCAAATACCACCCATTTATCACTTCCTCTGCAAAGCATGTTTACAGATACTAGCTCAACAAATTTGCGCAAGTAAATTATAGGGGAAAGAACATCAGCCTATAGTAGTATGGTTCCATGTGAAGCTCAATTTCCACCCATCCATCACTGCCGCTGCAAAGCACGTTTACAGATACTAGCATAACTGATTAATAAACGAATTGGCGCAAGTAAATTATAGGGGAAAGAACATCAGCCTATAATAGTATAGTTCCATGTGAAGCTCAAATTCCACCCATGCATCACTGCCCCTGCAAAGCATGTTTACAGATACTAGCTTAACTGATTAATAAACAAATTTGGGAAAGTAAATTATAGGGGAAAGAACAGCAGCCTATAATAGTATAGTTCTATTTGAAGCTCAAATACCACCCATTTATCACTTCCCCTGCAAAGCATGTTTACAGATACTAGCTTAACTGATTAATAAACAAATTCGCGCAAGTAAATTATAGAGGAAAGAACATCAGCCTATAATAGTATAGTTCCATGTGAAGCTCAATTTCCACCCCTCCATCACTGCCCCTGCAAAGCGTGTTTACAGATACTAGATTAAATGATTCATAAACAAATTAGCGCAAGTAAATTATAAGGAAAAGAACATCAGCTTATAATAGTATAGTTCTATGTGACGCTCAAATTCCACCCATCCATCACTGCCGCTGCCAAGCATGTTTACAGATACTAGCTTGACTGATTAATAAACCAATCTGCGCATGTAACTTATAGGGGAAAGAACATCAGCCTATAATGGTATAGTTCCATGTGAAGCTCAAATTCCACCCATCCATCACTGCTTCTGCAAAGCGCGAGCATATTTACATATACTAGCTTAACTGATTAATAAACGAATTTGCGCAAGTAAATTATAGGGGAAAGAACATCAGCCTATAATAGTATAGTTCCATGTGAAGCTCAAATTCCACCCATCCATCACTGCCCCTGCAAACATGGTTACAGATACTAGCTTAACTGATTAATAAACGAATTGGCGCAAGTAAATTATAGGGGAAAGAACATCAGCCTGTAATAGTATAGTTCCATGTGAAGCTCAAGTTCCAGCCATCCACCACTGCCTATGCAAAGGTCGTTTACAGATACTAGCTTTTTTGCTTAATAAACGAATTTGCGCAAGTAAATTAAAGGGAAAGAACATCAGCTTATAATAGTATAGTTCTATGTGAAGCTCAAGTTCCACCCATGCATCACTGCCCCTGCAAACATGGTTACAGATACTAGCTTAACTGATTAATAAACGAAGTTACGCAAGTAAATTATAGGGGAAAGAACATCAGCCTGTAATAGTATAGTTGCATGTGAAGCTCAAGTTCCAGCCATCCACCACTGCCTATGCAAAGCTCGTTTACAGATACTAGCTTTTTTGCTTAATAAAAGAATTTGCGCAAGTGAATTAAAGGGAAAGAACATCAGCTTATAATAGTATAGTTCTATGTGAAGCTCAAGTTCCACCCATGCATCACTGCCCCTGCAAAGCATGTTTACAGATACTAGATTAACTGATTAATAAACAAATTTGCGCAAGTAAATTATAGGGGAAAGAACATCGGCCTATAATAGTATAGTTCTATGTGAAGTTCAAATACCACCCATACATCACTTCCACTGCAAAACACGTTTACATATACTAGCTTAACTGATTAATAAACGAAGTTCCGCAAGTAAATTATAGGGGAAAGAACATCAGCCTATAATAGTATAGTTTCATGTGAAGCTCAAATACCACCCATTCATCACTTCCCCTGCAAAGCGTGTTTACAGATACTAGCTTAACTGATTAATAAACGAATTTGCGCAAGTAAATTATAGGGGAAAGAACATCAGCCTATAATAGTATAGTTCCATGTGAAGCTCAAATTCCACCCATGCATCACTGCCCCTGCAAAGCATGTTTACAGATACTAGCTTAACTGATTCATAAACGAATTTGCGCAAGTAAATTATAGGGGAAAGAACATCGGCCTATAATAGTATAGTTCTATGTGAAGCTCAAATTCCACCCATCCACCACTGCCCCTGCAAAGCATGGTTACAGATACTAGCTTAACTGATTAATAAACGAATTTGCGCAATTAAATTATAGGGGAAACAACAGCAGCCTATAATAGTATAGTTCTATGTGAAGTTCAAATGCCACCCATACATCACTTCCCCTGCAAAGCACGTTTACATATACTAGCTTAACTGATTAATAAACGAAGTTCCGCAAGTAAATTATAGGGGAAAGAACATCAGCCTATAATAGTATAGTTTCATGTGAAGCTCAAATTCCACCCATACATCACTACCCCTGCAAAGCACGTTTACAGATACTAGCTTAACTGATTAATAAACGAATTTGCACAAGTGAATTATAGGGGGGAAAACATCAGCCTATAATAGTAAATTTCTATGTGAAGCTCAAATACCACCCATTCATCACTTCCCCTGCAAAGCGTGTTTACAGATACTAGCTTGACTGATTAATAAACCAATCTGCGCATGTAAATTATAAGGGAAAGAACATCAGCCTATAATGGTATAGTTCCATGTGAAGCTCAAATTCCACCCATCCATCACTGCCTCTGCATAGCACGAGCATGTTTACATATACTAGCCTAACTGATTATTAACCGACTATGCGCAAGTAAATTATCGGGGAAAGAACATCAGCCTATAATAGTATAGTTCCATGTGAAGCTCAAATACCACCCATTCATCACTTCCCCTGCAAAGCATGTTTACAGATACTAGCTTAACTGATTAATAAACGAATTTGCGCAATTCTAGGGGAAAGAACATCAGCCTATAATAGTATAGTTCTATTTGAAGCTCAAATACCACCCACTTATCACTTCCCCTGCAAAGCATGTTTACAGATACTAGCTTAACTGATTAATAAACAAATTCGCGCAAGTAAATTATAGGGGAAAGAACATCAGCCTATAATAGTATAGTTCCATGTGAAGCTCAAATTCCACCCATCCATTACTGCCCCTGCAAGCATGGTTACAGATACTAGCTTAACTGATTAATAAACGAATTTCCGCAAGTAAATTATAGCGGAAAGAACATCAACCTATAATAGAATAGTTCTATTTGAAGCTCAAATACCACCCACTTATCACTTCCCCTGCAAAGCATGTTTACAGATACTAGCTTAACTGATTCATAAACGAAGTTCCGCAAGTAAATTATAGGAGAAAGAACATCAGCCTATAATAGTATAGTTCCATGTGAAGCTCAATTTCCACACCTCCATCACTGCCCCTGCAAAGCGTGCTTACAGATACTAGCTTAACTGATTAATAAACGAATTTGCGCAAATAAATTATAGGGGAAAGAACATCAACCTATAATAGTATGGTTCCATGTGAAGCTCAAATTCCACCCATCCATCACTGCCGCTGCAAAGCACGTTTACAGATACTAGCATAACTGATTAATAAACGAATTGGCGCAAGTAAATTATAGGGGAAAGAACAGCAGCCTATAATAGTATAGTTCTATGTGAAGTTCAAATACCACCCATACATCACTTCCCCTGCAAAGCACGTTTAAATATACTAGCTTAACTGATTAATAAACGAATTTCCGCAAGTAAATTATAGGGGAACGAACATCAGCCTCTAATAGTATGGTTCCATGTGAAGGTCAAATTCCACCCATCCATCACTGCCCCTGCAAAGCACGTTTACAGATACTAGCTTAACTGATTAATAAACGAATTTGGGAAAGTAAATTATAGGGGAAAGAACAGCAGCCTATAATAGTATAGTTCTATGTGAAGTTCAAATACCACCCATACATCACTTCCCCTGCAAAGCACGTTTACATATACTAGCTTAACTGATTAATAAAAGAAGTTCCGCAAGTAAATTGCAGGGGAAAGAACATCAGCCTATAATAATATAGTTTCATGGGAAGCTCAAATTCCACCCATACATCACTTCCCCTGCAAAGCACGTTTACAGATACTAGCTTAACTGATTAATAAACGAAGTTCCGCAAGTAAATTATAGGGGAAAGAACATCAGCCTATAATAGTATAGTTTCATGTGAAGCTCAAATACCACCCATTCATCACTTCCCCTGCAAAGCGTGTTTACAGATACTAGCTTAACTGATTAATAAACGAAGTTCCGCAAGTAAATTATAGGGGAAAGAACATCAGCCTATAATAGTATAGTTTCATGTGAAGCTCAAATACCACCCATTCATCACTTCCCCTGCAAAGCGTGTTTACAGATACTAGCTTAACTGATTAATAAACGAATTTGCGCAAATAAATTATAGGGGAAAGAACATCAACCTATAATAGTATGGTTCCATGTGAAGCTCAAATTCCACCCATCCATCACTGCCGCTGCAAAGCACGTTTACAGATACTAGCATAACTGATTAATAAACGAATTGGCGCAAGTAAATTATAGGGGAAAGAACATCAGCCTATAATAGTATAGTTCCATGTGAAGCTCAAATTCCACCCATCCGTCACTGCCCCTGCAAAGCATGTTTACAGATACTAGCTTAACTGATTAATAAACGAATTTCCGCAAGTAAATTATAGGGGATCGAACATCAGCCTCTAATAGTATGGTTCCATGTGAAGGTCAAATTCCACCCATCCATCACTGCCCCTGCAAAGCACGTTTACAGATACTAACTTAACTGATTAATAAACGAATTTGGGAAAGTAAATTATAGGGGAAAGAACAGCAGCCTATAATAGTATAGTTCTATGTGAAGTTCAAATACCACCCATACATCACTTCCCCTGCAAAGCACGTTTAAATATACTAGCTTAACTGATTAATAAACGAATTTCCGCAAGTAAATTATAGGAGAACGAACATCAGCCTCTAATAGTATGGTTCCATGTGAAGGTCAAATTCCACCCATCCATCACTGCCCCTGCAAAGCACGTTTACAGATACTAGCTTAACTGATTAATAAACGAATTTGGGAAAGTAAATTATAGGGGAAAGAACAGCAGCCTATAATAGTATAGTTCTATGTGAAGTTCAAATACCACCCATACATCACTTCCCCTGCAAAGCACGTTTACATATACTAGCTTAACTGATTAATAAACGAAGTTCCGCAAGTAAATTGTAGGGGAAAGAACATCAGCCTATAATAATATAGTTTCATGGGAAGCTCAAATTCCACCCATACATCACTTCCCCTGCAAAGCATGTTTACAGATACTAGCTTGACTGACTAATAAATGGATTTGCGCAATAATTCGGGAAAGAACATCAGCCTATAATAGTATAGTTCTATTTGAAGCTCAAATACCACCCATTTATCACTTCCCCTGCAAAGCATGTTTACAGATACTAGCTTAACAAATTTGCGCAAGTAAATTATAGGGGAAAGAACATCAACCTATAATAGTATAGTTCAATGTGAAGTTCAAATACCACCCATTTATCACTTCCTCTGCAAAGCATGTTTACAGATACTAGCTCAACAAATTTGCGCAAGTAAATTATAGGGGAAAGAACATCAGCCTATAGTAGTATGGTTCCATGTGAAGCTCAATTTCCACCCATCCATCACTGCCGCTGCAAAGCACGTTTACAGATACTAGCATAACTGATTAATAAACGAATTGGCGCAAGTAAATTATAGGGGAAAGAACATCAGCCTATAATAGTATAGTTCCATGTGAAGCTCAAATTCCACCCATGCATCACTGCCCCTGCAAAGCATGTTTACAGATACTAGCTTAACTGATTAATAAACAAATTTGGGAAAGTAAATTATAGGGGAAAGAACAGCAGCCTATAATAGTATAGTTCTATTTGAAGCTCAAATACCACCCATTTATCACTTCCCCTGCAAAGCATGTTTACAGATACTAGCTTAACTGATTAATAAACAAATTCGCGCAAGTAAATTATAGAGGAAAGAACATCAGCCTATAATAGTATAGTTCCATGTGAAGCTCAATTTCCACCCCTCCATCACTGCCCCTGCAAAGCGTGTTTACAGATACTAGATTAAATGATTCATAAACAAATTAGCGCAAGTAAATTATAAGGAAAAGAACATCAGCTTATAATAGTATAGTTCTATGTGACGCTCAAATTCCACCCATCCATCACTGCCGCTGCCAAGCATGTTTACAGATACTAGCTTGACTGATTAATAAACCAATCTGCGCATGTAACTTATAGGGGAAAGAACATCAGCCTATAATGGTATAGTTCCATGTGAAGCTCAAATTCCACCCATCCATCACTGCTTCTGCAAAGCGCGAGCATATTTACATATACTAGCTTAACTGATTAATAAACGAATTTGCGCAAGTAAATTATAGGGGAAAGAACATCAGCCTATAATAGTATAGTTCCATGTGAAGCTCAAATTCCACCCATCCATCACTGCCCCTGCAAACATGGTTACAGATACTAGCTTAACTGATTAATAAACGAATTGGCGCAAGTAAATTATAGGGGAAAGAACATCAGCCTGTAATAGTATAGTTCCATGTGAAGCTCAAGTTCCAGCCATCCACCACTGCCTATGCAAAGGTCGTTTACAGATACTAGCTTTTTTGCTTAATAAACGAATTTGCGCAAGTAAATTAAAGGGAAAGAACATCAGCTTATAATAGTATAGTTCTATGTGAAGCTCAAGTTCCACCCATGCATCACTGCCCCTGCAAACATGGTTACAGATACTAGCTTAACTGATTAATAAACGAAGTTACGCAAGTAAATTATAGGGGAAAGAACATCAGCCTGTAATAGTATAGTTGCATGTGAAGCTCAAGTTCCAGCCATCCACCACTGCCTATGCAAAGCTCGTTTACAGATACTAGCTTTTTTGCTTAATAAAAGAATTTGCGCAAGTGAATTAAAGGGAAAGAACATCAGCTTATAATAGTATAGTTCTATGTGAAGCTCAAGTTCCACCCATGCATCACTGCCCCTGCAAAGCATGTTTACAGATACTAGATTAACTGATTAATAAACAAATTTGCGCAAGTAAATTATAGGGGAAAGAACATCGGCCTATAATAGTATAGTTCTATGTGAAGTTCAAATACCACCCATACATCACTTCCACTGCAAAACACGTTTACATATACTAGCTTAACTGATTAATAAACGAAGTTCCGCAAGTAAATTATAGGGGAAAGAACATCAGCCTATAATAGTATAGTTTCATGTGAAGCTCAAATACCACCCATTCATCACTTCCCCTGCAAAGCGTGTTTACAGATACTAGCTTAACTGATTAATAAACGAATTTGCGCAAGTAAATTATAGGGGAAAGAACATCAGCCTATAATAGTATAGTTCCATGTGAAGCTCAAATTCCACCCATGCATCACTGCCCCTGCAAAGCATGTTTACAGATACTAGCTTAACTGATTCATAAACGAATTTGCGCAAGTAAATTATAGGGGAAAGAACATCGGCCTATAATAGTATAGTTCTATGTGAAGCTCAAATTCCACCCATCCACCACTGCCCCTGCAAAGCATGGTTACAGATACTAGCTTAACTGATTAATAAACGAATTTGCGCAATTAAATTATAGGGGAAACAACAGCAGCCTATAATAGTATAGTTCTATGTGAAGTTCAAATGCCACCCATACATCACTTCCCCTGCAAAGCACGTTTACATATACTAGCTTAACTGATTAATAAACGAAGTTCCGCAAGTAAATTATAGGGGAAAGAACATCAGCCTATAATAGTATAGTTTCATGTGAAGCTCAAATTCCAC
The DNA here is from genome assembly GCF_050947875.1 of Dermacentor variabilis. NCBI lineage: Eukaryota > Metazoa > Arthropoda > Arachnida > Ixodida > Ixodidae > Dermacentor > Dermacentor variabilis. The sequence goes on from NC_134577.1 coordinate 45,791,592, forward strand.
CCATACATCACTACCCCTGCAAAGCACGTTTACAGATACTAGCTTAACTGATTAATAAACGAATTTGCACAAGTGAATTATAGGGGGGAAAACATCAGCCTATAATAGTAAATTTCTATGTGAAGCTCAAATACCACCCATTCATCACTTCCCCTGCAAAGCGTGTTTACAGATACTAGCTTGACTGATTAATAAACCAATCTGCGCATGTAAATTATAAGGGAAAGAACATCAGCCTATAATGGTATAGTTCCATGTGAAGCTCAAATTCCACCCATCCATCACTGCCTCTGCATAGCACGAGCATGTTTACATATACTAGCCTAACTGATTATTAACCGACTATGCGCAAGTAAATTATCGGGGAAAGAACATCAGCCTATAATAGTATAGTTCCATGTGAAGCTCAAATACCACCCATTCATCACTTCCCCTGCAAAGCATGTTTACAGATACTAGCTTAACTGATTAATAAACGAATTTGCGCAATTCTAGGGGAAAGAACATCAGCCTATAATAGTATAGTTCTATTTGAAGCTCAAATACCACCCACTTATCACTTCCCCTGCAAAGCATGTTTACAGATACTAGCTTAACTGATTAATAAACAAATTCGCGCAAGTAAATTATAGGGGAAAGAACATCAGCCTATAATAGTATAGTTCCATGTGAAGCTCAAATTCCACCCATCCATTACTGCCCCTGCAAGCATGGTTACAGATACTAGCTTAACTGATTAATAAACGAATTTCCGCAAGTAAATTATAGCGGAAAGAACATCAACCTATAATAGTATAGTTCTATTAGAAGCTCAAATACCACCCACTTATCACTTCCCCTGCAAGGCATGTTTACAGATACTAGCTTAACTGATTCATAAACGAAGTTCCGCAAGTAAATTATAGGAGAAAGAACATCAGCCTATAATAGTATAGTTCCATGTGAAGCTCAATTTCCACACCTCCATCACTGCCCCTGCAAAGCGTGCTTACAGATACTAGCTTAACTGATTAATAAACGAATTTGCGCAAATAAATTATAGGGGAAAGAACATCAAACTATAATAGTATGGTTCCATGTGAAGCTCAAATTCCACCCATCCATCACTGCCGCTGCAAAGCACGTTTACAGATACTAGCATAACTGATTAATAAACGAATTGGCGCAAGTAAATTATAGGGGAAAGAACAGCAGCCTATAATAGTATAGTTCTATGTGAAGTTCAAATACCACCCATACATCACTTCCCCTGCAAAGCACGTTTAAATATACTAGCTTAACTGATTAATAAACGAATTTCCGCAAGTAAATTATAGGGGAACGAACATCAGCCTCTAATAGTATGGTTCCATGTGAAGGTCAAATTCCACCCATCCATCACTGCCCCTGCAAAGCACGTTTACAGATACTAGCTTAACTGATTAATAAACGAATTTGGGAAAGTAAATTATAGGGGAAAGAACAGCAGCCTATAATAGTATAGTTCTATGTGAAGTTCAAATACCACCCATACATCACTTCCCCTGCAAAGCACGTTTACATATACTAGCTTAACTGATTAATAAAAGAAGTTCCGCAAGTAAATTGCAGGGGAAAGAACATCAGCCTATAATAATATAGTTTCATGGGAAGCTCAAATTCCACCCATACATCACTTCCCCTGCAAAGCACGTTTACAGATACTAGCTTAACTGATTAATAAACGAAGTTCCGCAAGTAAATTATAGGGGAAAGAACATCAGCCTATAATAGTATAGTTTCATGTGAAGCTCAAATACCACCCATTCATCACTTCCCCTGCAAAGCGTGTTTACAGATACTAGCTTAACTGATTAATAAACGAAGTTCCGCAAGTAAATTATAGGGGAAAGAACATCAGCCTATAATAGTATAGTTTCATGTGAAGCTCAAATACCACCCATTCATCACTTCCCCTGCAAAGCGTGTTTACAGATACTAGCTTAACTGATTAATAAACGAATTTGCGCAAATAAATTATAGGGGAAAGAACATCAACCTATAATAGTATGGTTCCATGTGAAGCTCAAATTCCACCCATCCGTCACTGCCCCTGCAAAGCATGTTTACAGATACTAGCTTAACTGATTAATAAACGAATTTCCGCAAGTAAATTATAGGGGATCGAACATCAGCCTCTAATAGTATGGTTCCATGTGAAGGTCAAATTCCACCCATCCATCACTGCCCCTGCAAAGCACGTTTACAGATACTAACTTAACTGATTAATAAACGAATTTGGGAAAGTAAATTATAGGGGAAAGAACAGCAGCCTATAATAGTATAGTTCTATGTGAAGTTCAAATACCACCCATACATCACTTCCCCTGCAAAGCACGTTTAAATATACTAGCTTAACTGATTAATAAACGAATTTCCGCAAGTAAATTATAGGAGAACGAACATCAGCCTCTAATAGTATGGTTCCATGTGAAGGTCAAATTCCACCCATCCATCACTGCCCCTGCAAAGCACGTTTACAGATACTAGCTTAACTGATTAATAAACGAATTTGGGAAAGTAAATTATAGGGGAAAGAACAGCAGCCTATAATAGTATAGTTCTATGTGAAGTTCAAATACCACCCATACATCACTTCCCCTGCAAAGCACGTTTACATATACTAGCTTAACTGATTAATAAACGAAGTTCCGCAAGTAAATTGTAGGGGAAAGAACATCAGCCTATAATAATATATTTTCATGGGAAGCTCAAATTCCACCCATACATCACTTCCCCTGCAAAGCATGTTTACAGATACTAGCTTGACTGACTAATAAATGGATTTGCGCAATAATTCGGGAAAGAACATCAGCCTATAATAGTATAGTTCTATTTGAAGCTCAAATACCACCCATTTATCACTTCCCCTGCAAAGCATGTTTACAGATACTAGCTTAACAAATTTGCGCAAGTAAATTATAGGGGAAAGAACATCAACCTATAATAGTATAGTTCAATGTGAAGTTCAAATACCACCCATTTATCACTTCCTCTGCAAAGCATGTTTACAGATACTAGCTCAACAAATTTGCGCAAGTAAATTATAGGGGAAAGAACATCAGCCTATAATAGTATGGTTCCATGTGAAGCTCAATTTCCACCCATCCATCACTGCCGCTGCAAAGCACGTTTACATATACTAGCTTAACTGATTAATAAACGAAGTTCCGCAAGTAAATTATAGGGGAAAGAACATCAGCCTATAATAGTATAGTTTCATGTGAAGCTCAAATACCACCCATTCATCACTTCCCCTGCAAAGCGTGTTTACAGATACTAGCTTAACTGATTAATAAACGAAGTTCCGCAAGTGAATTATAGGGGAAAGAACATCAGCCTATAATAGTATAGTTCCATGTGAAGCTCAAATTCCACCCATCCATCACTGCCGCTGCAAAGCACGTTTACAGATACTAGCATAACTGATTAATAAACGAAGTTCCGCAAGTAAATTATCGGGGAAAGAACATCAGCCTATAATAGTATAGTTCCATGTGAAGCTCAAATTCCACCCATCCATCACTGCCGCTGCAAAGCACGTTTACAGATACTAGCATAACTGATTAATAAACGAATTGGCGCAAGTAAATTATAGGGGAAAGAACATCAGCCTATAATAGTATAGTTCCATGTGAAGCTCAAATTCCACCCATCCGTCACTGCCCCTGCAAAGCATGTTTACAGATACTAGCTTAACTGATTAATAAACGAAGTTCCGCAAGTAAATTATAGGGGAAAGAACATCAGCCTATAATAGTATAGTTTCATGTGAAGCTCAAATACCACCCATTCATCACTTCCCCTGCAAAGCGTGTTTACAGATACTAGCTTAACTGATTAATAAACGAAGTTCCGCAAGTAAATTATAGGGGAAAGAACATCAGCCTATAATAGTATAGTTTCATGTGAAGCTCAAATACCACCCATTCATCACTTCCCCTGCAAAGCGTGTTTACATATACTAGCTTAACTGATTAATAAACGAAGTTCCGCAAGTAAATTATCGGGGAAAGAACATCAGCCTATAATAGAATAGTTCCATGTGAAGCTCAAATTCCACCCATCCATCACTGCCGCTGCAAAGCACGTTTACAGATACTAGCATAACTGATTAATAAACGAATTGGCGCAAGTAAATTATAGGGGAAAGAACATCAGCCTATAATAGTATAGTTCCATGTGAAGCTCAAATTCCACCCATCCGTCACTGCCCCTGCAAAGCATGTTTACAGATACTAGCTTAACTGATTAATAAACGAATTTCCGCAAGTAAATTATAGGGGATCGAACATCAGCCTCTAATAGTATGGTTCCATGTGAAGGTCAAATTCCACCCATCCATCACTGCCCCTGCAAAGCACGTTTACAGATACTAACTTAACTGATTAATAAACGAATTTGGGAAAGTAAATTATAGGGGAAAGAACAGCAGCCTATAATAGTATAGTTCTATGTGAAGTTCAAATACCACCCATACATCACTTCCCCTGCAAAGCACGTTTAAATATACTAGCTTAACTGATTAATAAACGAATTTCCGCAAGTAAATTATAGGAGAACGAACATCAGCCTCTAATAGTATGGTTCCATGTGAAGGTCAAATTCCACCCATCCATCACTGCCCCTGCAAAGCACGTTTACAGATACTAGCTTAACTGATTAATAAACGAATTTGGGAAAGTAAATTATAGGGGAAAGAACAGCAGCCTATAATAGTATAGTTCTATGTGAAGTTCAAATACCACCCATACATCACTTCCCCTGCAAAGCACGTTTACATATACTAGCTTAACTGATTAATAAACGAAGTTCCGCAAGTAAATTGTAGGGGAAAGAACATCAGCCTATAATAATATAGTTTCATGGGAAGCTCAAATTCCACCCATACATCACTTCCCCTGCAAAGCATGTTTACAGATACTAGCTTGACTGACTAATAAATGGATTTGCGCAATAATTCGGGAAAGAACATCAGCCTATAATAGTATAGTTCTATTTGAAGCTCAAATACCACCCATTTATCACTTCCCCTGCAAAGCATGTTTACAGATACTAGCTTAACAAATTTGCGCAAGTAAATTATAGGGGAAAGAACATCAACCTATAATAGTATAGTTCAATGTGAAGTTCAAATACCACCCATTTATCACTTCCTCTGCAAAGCATGTTTACAGATACTAGCTCAACAAATTTGCGCAAGTAAATTATAGGGGAAAGAACATCAGCCTATAGTAGTATGGTTCCATGTGAAGCTCAATTTCCACCCATCCATCACTGCCGCTGCAAAGCACGTTTACAGATACTAGCATAACTGATTAATAAACGAATTGGCGCAAGTAAATTATAGGGGAAAGAACATCAGCCTATAATAGTATAGTTCCATGTGAAGCTCAAATTCCACCCATGCATCACTGCCCCTGCAAAGCATGTTTACAGATACTAGCTTAACTGATTAATAAACAAATTTGTGCAAGTAAATTATAGGGGAAAGAACATCGGCCTATAATAGTATAGTTCTATTTGAAGCTCAAATACCACCCATTTATCACTTCCCCTGCAAAGCATGTTTACAGATACTAGCTTAACTGATTAATAAACAAATTCGCGCAAGTAAATTATAGAGGAAAGAACATCAGCCTATAATAGTATAGTTCCATGTGAAGCTCAATTTCCACCCCTCCATCACTGCCCCTGCAAAGCGTGTTTACAGATACTAGATTAAATGATTCATAAACAAATTAGCGCAAGTAAATTATAAGGAAAAGAACATCAGCTTATAATAGTATAGTTCTATGTGAAGCTCAAATTCCACCCATCCATCACTGCCGCTGCCAAGCATGTTTACAGATACTAGCTTGACTGATTAATAAACCAATCTGCGCATGTAACTTATAGGGGAAAGAACATCAGCCTATAATGGTATAGTTCCATGTGAAGCTCAAATTCCACCCATCCATCACTGCTTCTGCAAAGCACGAGCATATTTACATATACTAGCTTAACTGATTAATAAACGAATTTGCGCAAGTAAATTATAGGGGAAAGAACATCAGCCTATAATAGTATAGTTCCATGTGAAGCTCAAATTCCACCCATCCATCACTGCCCCTGCAAACATGGTTACAGATACTAGCTTAACTGATTAATAAACGAATTGGCGCAAGTAAATTATAGGGGAAAGAACATCAGCCTGTAATAGTATAGTTCCATGTGAAGCTCAAGTTCCAGCCATCCACCACTGCCTATGCAAAGGTCGTTTACAGATACTAGCTTTTTTGCTTAATAAACGAATTTGCGCAAGTAAATTAAAGGGAAAGAACATCAGCTTATAATAGTATAGTTCTATGTGAAGCTCAAGTTCCACCCATGCATCACTGCCCCTGCAAACATGGTTACAGATACTAGCTTAACTGATTAATAAACGAAGTTACGCAAGTAAATTATAGGGGAAAGAACATCAGCCTGTAATAGTATAGTTGCATGTGAAGCTCAAGTTCCAGCCATCCACCACTGCCTATGCAAAGCTCGTTTACAGATACTAGCTTTTTTGCTTAATAAAAGAATTTGCGCAAGTAAATTAAAGGGAAAGAACATCAGCTTATAATAGTATAGTTCTATGTGAAGCTCAAGTTCCACCCATGCATCACTGCCCCTGCAAAGCATGTTTACAGATACTAGATTAACTGATTAATAAACAAATTTGCGCAAGTAAATTATAGGGGAAAGAACATCGGCCTATAATAGTATAGTTCTATGTGAAGTTCAAATACCACCCATACATCACTTCCCCTGCAAAACACGTTTACATATACTAGCTTAACTGATTAATAAACGAAGTTCCGCAAGTAAATTATAGGGGAAAGAACATCAGCCTATAATAGTATAGTTTCATGTGAAGCTCAAATACCACCCATTCATCACTTCCCCTGCAAAGCGTGTTTACAGATACTAGCTTAACTGATTAATAAACGAATTTGCGCAAGTAAATTATAGGGGAAAGAACATCAGCCTATAATAGTATAGTTCCATGTGAAGCTCAAATTCCACCCATGCATCACTGCCCCTGCAAAGCATGTTTACAGATACTAGCTTAACTGATTCATAAACGAATTTGCGCAAGTAAATTATAGGGGAAAGAACATCGGCCTATAATAGTATAGTTCTATGTGAAGCTCAAATTCCACCCATCCACCACTGCCCCTGCAAAGCATGGTTACAGATACTAGCTTAACTGATTAATAAACGAATTTGCGCAATTAAATTATAGGGGAAACAACAGCAGCCTATAATAGTATAGTTCTATGTGAAGTTCAAATGCCACCCATACATCACTTCCCCTGCAAAGCACGTTTACATATACTAGCTTAACTGATTAATAAACGAAGTTCCGCAAGTAAATTATAGGGGAAAGAACATCAGCCTATAATAGTATAGTTTCATGTGAAGCTCAAATTCCACCCATACATCACTACCCCTGCAAAGCACGTTTACAGATACTAGCTTAACTGATTAATAAACGAATTTGCACAAGTGAATTATAGGGGGGAAAACATCAGCCTATAATAGTAAATTTCTATGTGAAGCTCAAATACCACCCATTCATCACTTCCCCTGCAAAGCGTGTTTACAGATACTAGCTTGACTGATTAATAAACCAATCTGCGCATGTAAATTATAAGGGAAAGAACATCAGCCTATAATGGTATAGTTCCATGTGAAGCTCAAATTCTACCCATCCATCACTGCCTCTGCATAGCACGAGCATGTTTACATATACTAGCCTAACTGATTAATAAACGACTATGCGCAAGTAAATTATCGGGGAAAGAACATAAGCCTATAATAGTATAGTTCCATGTGAAGCTCAAATACCACCCATTCATCATTTCCCCTGCAAAGCATGTTTACAGATACTAGCTTAACTGATTAATAAACGAATTTGCGCAATTCTAGGGGAAAGAACATCAGCCTATAATAGTATAGTTCTATTTGAAGCTCAAATACCACCCACTTATCACTTCCCCTGCAAAGCATGTTTACAGATACTAGCTTAACTGATTAATAAACAAATTCGCGCAAGTAAATTATAGGGGAAAGAACATCAGCCCATAATAGTATAGTTCCATGTGAAGCTCAAATTCCACCCATCCATTACTGCCCCTGCAAGCATGGTTACAGATACTAGCTTAACTTATTAATAAACGAATTTCCGCAAGTAAATTATAGCGGAAAGAACATCAACCTATAATAGTATAGTTCTATTTGAAGCTCAAATACCACCCACTTATCACTTCCCCTGCAAAGCATGTTTACAGATACTAGCTTAACTGATTCATAAACGAAGTTCCGCAAGTAAATTATAGGAGAAAGAACATCAGCCTATAATAGTATAGTTCCATGTGAAGCTCAATTTCCACACCTCCATCACTGCCCCTGCAAAGCGTGCTTACAGATACTAGCTTAACTGATTAATAAACGAATTTGCGCAAATAAATTATAGGGGAAAGAACATCAACCTATAATAGTATGGTTCCATGTGAAGCTCAAATTCCACCCATCCATCACTGCCGCTGCAAAGCACGTTTACAGATACTAGCATAACTGATTAATAAACGAATTGGCGCAAGTAAATTATAGGGGAAAGAACAGCAGCCTATAATAGTATAGTTCTATGTGAAGTTCAAATACCACCCATACATCACTTCCCCTGCAAAGCACGTTTAAATATACTAGCTTAACTGATTAATAAACGAATTTCCGCAAGTAAATTATAGGGGAACGAACATCAGCCTCTAATAGTATGGTTCCATGTGAAGTTCAAATACCACCCATACATCACTTCCCCTGCAAAGCACGTTTACATATACTAGCTTAACTGATTAATAAAAGAAGTTCCGCAAGTAAATTGCAGGGGAAAGAACATCAGCCTATAATAATATAGTTTCATGGGAAGCTCAAATTCCACCCATACATCACTTCCCCTGCAAAGCATGTTTACAGATACTAGCTTGACTGACTAATAAATGGATTTGCGCAATAATTCGGGAAAGAACATCAGCCTATAATAGTATAGTTCTATTTGAAGCTCAAATACCACCCATTTATCACTTCCCCTGCAAAGCATGTTTACAGATACTAGTTTAACAAATTTGCGCAAGTAAATTATACGGGAAAGAACATCAACCTATAATAGTATAGTTCAATGTGAAGTTCAAATACCACCCATTTATCACTTCCTCTGCAAAGCATGTTTACAGATACTAGCTCAACAAATTTGCGCAAGTAAATTATAGGGGAAAGAACATCAACCTATAATAGTATAGTTCTATGTGAAGCTCAAATTCCACACATCCATCACTGCCCCTGCAAAGCACGTTTACAGATACTAGCTTAACTGATTAATAAACGAATTTGCGCAAGTAAATTATCGGGGAAAGAACATCAGCCTATAATAGTATGGTTCCATGTGAAGCTCAAATTCCACCCATCCATCACTGCCGCTGCAAAGCACGTTTACAGATACTAGCATAACTGATTAATAAACGAATTGGCGCAAGTAAATTATAGGGGAAAGAACATCAGCCTATAATAGTATAGTTCCATGTGAAGCTCAAATTCCACCCATGCATCACTGCCCCTGCAAAGCATGTTTACAGATACTAGCTTAACTGATTAATAAACGAATTTGGGAAAGTAAATTATAGGGGAAAGAACAGCAGCCTATAATAGTATAGTTCTATGTGAAGTTCAAATACCACCCATACATCACTTCCCCTGCAAAGCACGTTTAAATATACTAGCTTAACTGATTAATAAAGGAATTTCCGCAAGTAAATTATAGGGGAACGAACATCAGCCTCTAATAGTATGGTTCCATGTGAAGGTCAAATTCCACCTATCCATCACTGCCCCTGCAAAGCACGTTTCCAGATACTAGCTTAACTGATTAATAAACGAATTTGGGAAAGTAAATTATAGGGGAAAGAACAGCAGCCTATAATAGTATAGTTCTATGTGAAGTTCAAATACCACCCATACATCACTTCCCCTGCAAAGCACGTTTACATATACTAGCTTAACTGATTAATAAACGAAGTTCCGCAAATAAATTGTAGGGGAAAGAACATCAGCCTATAATAATATAGTTTCATGGGAAGCTCAAATTCCACCCATACATCACTTCCCCTGCAAATCATGTTTACAGATACTAGCTTAACTGACTAATAAATGGATTTGCGCAATAATTCGGGAAAGAACATCAGCCTATAATAGTATAGTTCTATTTGAAGCTCAAATACCACCCATTTATCACTTCCCCTGCAAAGCATGTTTACAGATACTAGCTTAACAAATTTGCGCAAGTAAATTATAGGGGAAAGAACATCAACCTATAATAGTATAGTTCAATGTGAAGTTCAAATACCACCCATTTATCACTTCCTCTGCAAAGGATGTTTACAGATACTAGCTTAACTGATTAATAAACAAATTTGCGCAAGTAAATTAAAGAGGAAAGAACATCAGCCTATAATAGTATGGTTCCATGTGAAGCTCAAATTCCACCCATCCATCACTGCCGCTGCAAAGCACGTTTACAGATACTAGCTTAACTGATTATTAACGAATTTGCGCAAGTAAATTATAGGGGAAAGAACATCAGCTTATGATAGTATAGTTCTATGTGAAGCTCAAATTCCACCCATCCATCACTGCCCCTGCAAAGCATGTTTACAGATACTAGCATAACTGATTAATAAACGAATTTGGGCAAGTAAATTATAGGGGAAAGAACATCAGCCTATAATAGCATAGTCCAATGTGAAGCTCAAATTCCACGCATCCATCACTGCTTCTGCAAAGCATGTTTACAGATACTAGCTTAACTGATTAATAAACGAATTTGCGCAAGTAAATTATAGGGGAAAGAACATCAGCTTATAATAGTATAGTTCCATGTGAAGCTCAAATTCCACCCCTCCATCACTGCCCCTGCAAAGCGTGTTTACAGATACTAGCTTAACTGATTAATAAACGAATTTGTGCAAGTAAATTATAGGGGGAAAAACATCAGCATATAATAGTAGAGTTCTATGTGAAGCTCAAATACCACCCATTCATCACTTCCCCTGCAAAGCGTGTTTACAGATACTAGCTTAACTGATTAATAAACAAGTTTGCGCAAGTAAATTATAGGGGAAAGAACATCAGCCTACAATAGTATAGTTCTATGTGAAGCTGAAATTCCACGCATCCATCACTGCTTCTGCAAAACATGTTTACAGATACTAGCTTAACTGATTAATAAACGAATTTGCGCAAGTAAATTATAGGGGAAAGAACATCAGCCTATAATAGTAGAGTTCTATGTGAAGCTCAAATACCACTCATTCATCACTTCCCCTGCAAAGCATGTTTACAGATACTAGCTTAACTGATTAATAAACAAATTTGCGCAAGTGAATTATAGGGGAAAGAACATCAGCCTACAATAGTATAGTTCCATGTGAAGCTGAAATTCCACCCATATATCACTGCCCCTGCAAAGCATGTTTACAGATACTAGCTTGACTGAATAATAAACGAATTTGCACAAGTAAATTATAGGGGAAAGAACATCAGCCTATAATAGTAGAGTTCTATGTGAAGCTCAAATACCACCCATTCATCACTTCCCCTGCAAAGCATGTTTACAGATACTAGCTTAACTGATTAATAAACAAATTTGCGCAAGTAAATTACAGGGGAAAGAACATCAGCCTACGATAGTATAGTTCCATGTGAAGCTGAAATTCCACCCATATATCACTGCCCCTGCAAAGCATGTTTACAGATACTAGCTTAACTGATTAATAAACAAATTTGCGCAAGTAAATTATAGGCCAAAGAACATGAGCCTATAATAGTACAGTTCCATATGAAGCTCAAATACCACCCATTCATCCCTTCCCCTGAAAACCTTGGTTACAGATACTAGCTTAACTGATTAATAAACGAATTTGCGCAAGTAAATTATAGGGGAAAGAACATCAGCCTATAATAGTAGAGTTCTATGTGAAGCTCAAATACCACTCATTCATCACTTCCCCTGCAAAGCATGTTTACAGATACTAGCTTAACTGATTAATAAACAAATTTGCGCAAGTGAATTATAGGGGAAAGAACATCAGCCTACAATAGTATAGTTCCATGTGAAGCTCAAATACCACCCATGCATCACTTCCCCTACAAAGCATGTTTACAGATACTAGCTAAACTGATTAATAAACGAGTTTGCGCAAGTAAACTATAGCGTAAACAACATCAGCCTATAATAGTATAGTTCTATGTGAAGCTCAAATACTACCCATTCATCACTTCCCCTGCAAAGCATGTGTACAGATACTAGCTTAACTGATTAATAAACGAATTTACGCAAGTAAATTATAGGGGAAAGAACATCAGCCTATAATAGTATAGTTCCAAGTGAACCTCTTATTCCACCCATCCATCACTGCCCCTGCAAAACACGTTTACAGATACTAGCTTAACTGATCAATAAACAAATTTGGGCAAGTAAATTATAGGGGAAAGAACATCAGCCTATAATAGTATAGTTCTATGCGAAGCTCAAATTCCACCCATCCATCACTGCCCCTGCAAAGCATGTCTAGAGATAATAGCTTAGCTGATTAATAAACAAATTTGCGCAAGTAAAATATAGGGGAAAGAAAATCAGCCTATAATAGTATACTTCCATGTGAAGCTCAAATTCCACCCATCCATCACTGCCCCTGCAAAGCATGTTTACAGATACTAGCTTAACTGATTAATAAACAAATTTGCGCAAGTAAATTATAGGCCAAAGAACATGAGCCTATAATAGTACAGTTCCATATGAAGCTCAAATACCACCCATTCATCCCTTCCCCTGAAAACCTTGGTTACAGATACTAGCTTAACTGATTAATAAACGAAGTTGCGCAAGTAAATTACAGAGGAAAGAACATCAGCCTATGATAGTATAGTTCCATGTGAAGCTCAAATTCCACCCATCCATCACTGCCCCTGCAAAGCATGTTTACAGATACTAGCTTAACAGATTAATAAATGAATTTGCGCAAGTAAATTATAGGGGAAAGAACATCAGCCTATAATAGTATAGTTCCATGTGAAGCTCAAATTCCACCCATCCATCACTGCCCCTGCAAAACACGTTTACAGATACTAGCTTAACTGATCAATAAACAAATTTGGGCAAGTAAATTATAGGGGAAAGAACATCAGCCTATAATAGTATAGTTCTATGTGAAGCTCAAATTCCACCCATCCATCACTGCCCCTGCAAAGCATGTTTAGAGATACTAGCTTAGCTGTTTAATAAACAAATTTGCGCAAGTAAAATATAGGGGAAGGAAAATCAGCCTATAATAGTATAGTTCCATGTGAAGCTCAAATTCCACCCATCCATCACTGCCCCTGCAAAGCATGTTTACAGATACTAGCTTAGCTGATTAATAAACAAATTTGCGCAAGTAAAATATAGGGGAAAGAACATCAGCCTATTATAGTATAGTTCTATGTGAAGCTCAAATACCACACATTCATCACTTCCCCTCCAAAGCATCTTTACAGATACTAGCTTAGCTGTTTAATAAACAAATTTCCGCAAGTAAAATATAGGGGAAAGAAAATCAGCCTATAATAGTATAGTTCTATGTGAAGCTCAAATTCCACCCATCCATCACTGCCCCTGCAAAGCATGTTTACAGATAATAGCTTAGCTGATTAATAAACAAATTTGCGCAAGTAAAATATAGGGGAAAGAACATCAGCCTATTATAGTATAGTTCTATGTGAAGCTCAAATACCACCCATTCATCACTTCCCCTGCAAAGCGTGTTTACAGATACTAGCTTCACTGATTAATAAACGAATTTGCGTAAGTAAATTATAGGGGAAACAACATCAGCCTATAATAGTATAGTTCTATGTGGAGCTCAAATTCCACCCATCCATCACTGCCCCTGCAAAGCATGTTTACAGATACTAGCTTAACTGATTAATAAACAAATTTGCGCAAGTAAATTATAGGGGAAAGAACATCAGCCTATAATAGTATAGTTCCATGTGAAGCTCAAATTCCACCCCTCCATCACTGCCCCTGAAAAGCGTGTTTACAGATACTAGCTTAACTGATTATTAAACGAATTAGCGCAAGTAAATTATAGGGGAAACAACATCAGCCTATAATAGTATAGTTCTATGTGGAGCTCAACTTCCACCCATCCATCACTGCCCCTGCAAAGCATGTTTACAGATACTAGCTTAACTGATTAATAAACAAATTTGCGCAAGTAAATTATAGGGGAAAGAACATCAGCCTATAATAGTATAGTTCCATGTGAAGCTCAAATTGCACCCCTCCATCACTGCCCCTGAAAAGCGTGTTTACAGATACTAGCTTAACTGATTAATAAACGAATTAGCGCAAGTAAATTATAGGAGAAAGAACATCAGCCTATAATATTATAATTCCGTGTGAAGCTCAAATTCCACCCATCCATCACTGCCCCTGCAAAGCACGTTTACAGATACTAGCTCAACTGATTAATAAACGAATTTGCACAAGTAAATTATAGGGGAAAGAACATCAGCCTATAATAGTATAGTTCCATGTGAAGCTCAAATTCCACCCCTCCATCACTGCCCCTGCAAAGCGTGTTTACAGATACTAGCTTAACTGATTAATAAACGAATTTGCACACGTAAATTATAGGGGAAAGAACATCAGCCTATAATAGTATAGTTCCAAGTGAAGCTCAAATTCCACCCATCCATCACATCCCCTGCAAAGCATGTTTACAGATACTAGCTTAACTGATTAATAAACGAATTTGAGCAAGTAAATTATAGGGGAAATAACATCAGCCTATAATAGTATAGTTCCATGTGAAGCTCAAATACCACCCATTTATCACTTCCCCTGCAAAGCATGTTTACAGATACTAGCTTAACTGACCAATTAACGGATTTGCGCAATAATTGGGGAAAGTACATCAGCCTATAATAGTATAGTTCCAAGTGAAGCTCAAATACCACCCATCCATCACTTCCCCTACAAAGCATATTTACAGATACTAGCTAAACTGATTAATAAACGAATTTGCGCAAGTAAATTATAGGGTAAACAACATCAGCCTACAATAGTATAGTTCCATGTGACGCTCAAATTCCACCCCTCCATCACTTCCCCTGCAAAGCATGTTTACAGATACTAGCTTAACTGATTAATAAACGAATTTACGCAAGTAAATTATAGGGGAAGGAACATCAGCTAATAATAGTATTGTTCCATGTGAAACTCAAATTCCACCCATCCATCACTACCCCTGCAAAGCACGTTTACCGATACTAGCATAACTGATTAATAAACAAATTTGGGCAAGTAAATTATAGAGGAAAGAACATCAGCCGATAATAGTATAGTTCCATATGAAGCTCAAATTCCACCCATCCATCACTGCCCCTGCAAAGCATGTTTACAGATACTAGCTTAACTGATTAATAAACGAATTTGCGCAAGTAAATTATAGGGGAAAGAACATCACCTTATAATAGTATAGTTCTATGTGAAGCTCAAATTCCACCCATCCATCACTGCCCCTGCAAAGCATGTTTACAGATACTAGCTTAACTGATTAATAAACGAATTTACGCAAGTAAATTATTGGGGAAAGAACATCAACCTATAATAGTATAGTTCTATGTGAAGCTCAAGTTCCACCCATCCATCACTGCCCCTGCAAAGCACGTTTACAGATACTAGCTTAACTGATTAATAAACGAATTTGGGCAAGTAAATTATAGGGGAAAGAACATCAGCCTATAATAGTATAGTTCTATGTGAAGCTCAAATTCCACCCATCCATCACTGCACCTGCAAAGCGTGTTTACAGATACTAGCTTAACTGAGGCATAAACATATTTGCGCAAGTAAATTATAGGGGAAAGAACATCAGCTTATAATAGTATAGTTCTATGTGAAGCTCAAATTCCACCCATCCATCACTGCCCCTGCAAAGCATATTTACAGATACTAACTTAACTGATTAATAAACAAATTTGCGCAAGTAAATTATAGGGGAAAGAACATCAGCCCATAATATTATAATTCCGTGTGAAGCTCAAATTCCAATCATCCATCACTGCCCCTGCAAAGCACGTTTACAGATACTAGCTCAACTCATTAATAAACGAATTTGCGCAAGTAAATTATAGGGGATAGAACATCAGCCTATCATAGTATAGTTCCATGTGAAGCTCAAATTCCACCCATCCATCACTGCCCCTGAAAAGCATGTTTACAGATACTAGCTTAACTGACCAATTAACGGATTTGCGCAGGTAAATTATAAGGAAAAGAACATCAGCTTATAATAGTATAGTTCTATGTGAAGCTCAAATTCCACCCATCCATCACTGCCGCTGCCAAGCATGTTTAGAGATATTAGCTTGACTGATTAATAAACCAATCTGTGCATGTAACTTATAGGGGAAAGAACATCAGCCTATAATGGTATAGTTCCATGTGAAGCTCAAATTCCACCCATCCATCACTGCCTCTGCAAAGCACGAGCATATTTACATATACTAGCTTAACTGATTAATAAACGAATTTGCGCAAGTAAATTATAGGGGAAAGAACATCAGCCTATAATAGTATAGTTCCATGTGAAGCTCAAATTCCACCCATCCATCACTGCCCCTGCAAACATGGTTACAGATACTAGCTTAACTGATTAATAAACGAATTGGCGCAAGTAAATTATAGGGGAAAGAACATCAGCCTGTAATAGTATAGTTCCATGTGAAGCTCAAGTTCCAGCCATCCACCACTGCCTATGCAAAGGTCGTTTACAGATACTAGCTTTTTTGCTTAATAAACGAATTTGCGCAAGTAAATTAAAGGGAAAGATCATCAGCTTATAATAGTATAGTTCTATGTGAAGCTCAAGTTCCACCCATGCATCACTGCCCCTGCAAATATGGTTACAGATACTAGCTTAACTGATTAATAAACGAAGTTACGCAAGTAAATTATAGGGGAAAGAACGTCACCTTGTAATAGTATAGTTGCATGTGACGCTCAAGTTCCAGCCATCCACCACTGCCTATGCAAAGCTCGTTTACAGATACTAGCTTTTTTGCTTAATAAAAGAATTTGCGCAAGTAAATTAAAGGGAAAGAACATCAGCTTATAATAGTATAGTTCTATGTGAAGCTCAAGTTCCACCCATGCATCACTGCCCCTGCAAAGCGTGTTTACAGATACTAGCTTAACTGATTAATAAACGAATTTGCACACGTAAATTATAGGGGAAAGAACATCAGCCTATAATAGTATAGTTCCAAGTGAAGCTCAAATTCCACCCATCCATCACATCCCCTGCAAAGCATGTTTACAGATACTAGCTTAACTGATTAATAAACGAATTTGAGCAAGTAAATTATAGGGGAAATAACATCAGCCTATAATAGTATAGTTCCATGTGAAGCTCAAATACCACCCATTTATCACTTCCCCTGCAAAGCATGTTTACAGATACTAGCTTAACTGACCAATTAACGGATTTGCGCAATAATTGGGGAAAGTACATCAGCCTATAATAGTATAGTTCCAAGTGAAGCTCAAATACCACCCATCCATCACTTCCCCTACAAAGCATATTTACAGATACTAGCTAAACTGATTAATAAACGAATTTGCGCAAGTAAATTATAGGGTAAACAACATCAGCCTACAATAGTATAGTTCCATGTGACGCTCAAATTCCACCCCTCCATCACTTCCCCTGCAAAGCATGTTTACAGATACTAGCTTAACTGATTAATAAACGAATTTACGCAAGTAAATTATAGGGGAAGGAACATCAGCTAATAATAGTATTGTTCCATGTGAAACTCAAATTCCACCCATCCATCACTACCCCTGCAAAGCACGTTTACCAATACTAGCATAACTGATTAATAAACAAATTTGGGCAAGTAAATTATAGAGGAAAGAACATCAGCCGATAATAGTATAGTTCCATATGAAGCTCAAATTCCACCCATCCATCACTGCCCCTGCAAAGCATGTTTACAGATACTAGCTTAACTGATTAATAAACGAATTTGCGCAAGTAAATTATAGGGGAAAGAACATCACCTTATAATAGTATAGTTCTATGTGAAGCTCAAATTCCACCCATCCATCACTGCCCCTGCAAAGCATGTTTACAGATACTAGCTTAACTGATTAATAAACGAATTTACGCAAGTAAATTATTGGGGAAAGAACATCAACCTATAATAGTATAGTTCTATGTGAAGCTCAAGTTCCACCCATCCATCACTGCCCCTGCAAAGCACGTTTACAGATACTAGCTTAACTGATTAATAAACGAATTTGGGCAAGTAAATTATAGGGGAAAGAACATCAGCCTATAATAGTATAGTTCTATGTGAAGCTCAAATTCCACCCATCCATCACTGCACCTGCAAAGCGTGTTTACAGATACTAGCTTAACTGAGGCATAAACATATTTGCGCAAGTAAATTATAGGGGAAAGAACATCAGCTTATAATAGTATAGTTCTATGTGAAGCTCAAATTCCACCCATCCATCACTGCCCCTGCAAAGCATATTTACAGATACTAACTTAACTGATTAATAAACAAATTTGCGCAAGTAAATTATAGGGGAAAGAACATCAGCCCATAATATTATAATTCCGTGTGAAGCTCAAATTCCAATCATCCATCACTGCCCCTGCAAAGCACGTTTACAGATACTAGCTCAACTCATTAATAAACGAATTTGCGCAAGTAAATTATAGGGGATAGAACATCAGCCTATCATAGTATAGTTCCATGTGAAGCTCAAATTCCACCCATCCATCACTGCCCCTGAAAAGCATGTTTACAGATACTAGCTTAACTGACCAATTAACGGATTTGCGCAGGTAAATTATAAGGAAAAGAACATCAGCTTATAATAGTATAGTTCTATGTGAAGCTCAAATTCCACCCATCCATCACTGCCGCTGCCAAGCATGTTTAGAGATATTAGCTTGACTGATTAATAAACCAATCTGTGCATGTAACTTATAGGGGAAAGAACATCAGCCTATAATGGTATAGTTCCATGTGAAGCTCAAATTCCACCCATCCATCACTGCCTCTGCAAAGCACGAGCATATTTACATATACTAGCTTAACTGATTAATAAACGAATTTGCGCAAGTAAATTATAGGGGAAAGAACATCAGCCTATAATAGTATAGTTCCATGTGAAGCTCAAATTCCACCCATCCATCACTGCCCCTGCAAACATGGTTACAGATACTAGCTTAACTGATCAATAAACGAATCGGCGCAAGTAAATTATAGGGGAAAGAACATCAGCCTGTAATAGTATAGTTCCATGTGAAGCTCAAGTTCCAGCCATCCACCACTGCCTATGCAAAGGTCGTTTACAGATACTAGCTTTTTTGCTTAATAAACGAATTTGCGCAAGTAAATTAAAGGGAAAGATCATCAGCTTATAATAGTATAGTTCTATGTGAAGCTCAAGTTCCACCCATGCATCACTGCCCCTGCAAATATGGTTACAGATACTAGCTTAACTGATTAATAAACGAAGTTACGCAAGTAAATTATAGGGGAAAGAACGTCACCTTGTAATAGTATAGTTGCATGTGACGCTCAAGTTCCAGCCATCCACCACTGCCTATGCAAAGCTCGTTTACAGATACTAGCTTTTTTGCTTAATAAAAGAATTTGCGCAAGTAAATTAAAGGGAAAGAACATCAGCTTATAATAGTATAGTTCTATGTGAAGCTCAAGTTCCACCCATGCATCACTGCCCCTGCAAAGCATGTTTACAGATACTAGATTAACTGATTAATAAACAAATTTGCGCAAGTAAATTATAGGGGAAAGAACATCGGCCTATAATAGTATAGCTCTATGTGAAGTTCAAATACCACCCATACATCACTTCCCCTGCAAAGCACGTTTACATATACTAGCTTAACTGATTAATAAACGAAGTTCCGCAAGTAAATTATAGGGGAAAGAACATCAGCCTATAATAGTATAGTTTCATGTGAAGCTCAAATACCACCCATTCATCACTTCCCCTGCAAAGCGTGTTTACAGATACTAGCTTAACTGATTAATAAACGAATTTGCGCAAGTAAATTATAGGGGAAAGAACATCAGCCTATAATAGTATAGTTCCATGTGAAGCTCAAATTCCACCCATGCATCACTGCCCCTGCAAAGCATGTTTACAGATACTAGCTTAACTGATTCATAAACGAATTTGCGCAAGTAAATTATAGGGGAAAGAACATCGGCCTATAATAGTATAGTTCTATGTGAAGCTCAACTTCCACCCATCCACCACTGCCCCTGCAAAGCATGGTTACAGATACTAGCTTAACTGATTCATAAACGAATTTGCGCAATTAAATTATAGGGGGGAAAACATCAGCCTATAATAGTAAATTTCTATGTGAAGCTCAAATACCACCCATTCATCACTTCCCCTGCAAAGCGTGTTTACAGATACTAGCTTCACTGATTAATAAACGAATTTGCGCAAGTAAACTATAGGGGAAAGAACATCAGCCTATAATAGTATAGTTCCATGTGAAGCTCAAATTCCACTCATCCATCACTGCCGCTGCCAAGCATGTTTACAGATACTAGCTTGACTGATTAATAAACCAATCTGCGCATGTAAATTATAAGGGAAAGAACATCAGCCTATAATAGTATAGTTCCATGTGAAGCTCAAATTCCACCCATCCATCACTGCCTCTGCATAGCACGAGCATGTTTACATATACTAGCCTAACTGATTAATAAACGACTATGCGCAAGTAAATTATCGGGGAAAGAACATCAGCCTATAATAGTATAGTTCCATGTTAAGCTCAAATGCCACCCATTCATCACTTCCCCTGCAAAGCATGTTTACAGATACTAGCTTAACTGTATAATAAACAAATTTGCGCAATTCTAGGGGAAAGAACATCAGCCTATAATAGTATAGTTCTATTTGAAGCTCAAATACCACCCACTTATCACTTCCCCTGCAAAGCATGTTTACAGATACTAGCTTAACTGATTAATAAACAAATTCGCGCAAGTAAATTATAGGGGAAAGAACATCAGCCTATAATAGTATAGTTCCATGTGAAGCTCAAATTCCACCCATCCATTACTGCCCCTGCAAGCATGGTTACAGATACTAGCTTAACTGATTAATAAACGAATTTCCGCAAGTAAATTATAGGGGAAAGAACATCAACCTATAATAGTATAGTTCTATTTGAAGCTCAAATAGCACCCACTTATCACTTCCCCTGCAAAGCATGTTTACAGATACTAGCTTAACTGATTCATAAACGAAGTTCCGCAAGTAAATTATAGGAGAAAGAACATCAGCCTATAATAGTATAGTTCCATGTGAAGCTCAATTTCCACACCTCCATCACTGCCCCTGCAAAGCGTGCTTACAGATACTAGCTTAAATGATTCATAAACAAATTTCCGCAAGTAAATTATAAGGGAAAGAACATCAGCTTATAATAGTATAGTTCTATGTGAAGCTCAAATTCCACCCATCCATCACTGCCGCTGCAAAGCACGTTTACAGATACTAGCATAACTTATTAATAAACGAATTGGCGCAAGTAAATTATAGGGGAAAGAACATCAGCCTATAATAGTATAGTTCCATGTGATGGTCAAATTCCACCCATCCATCACTGCCCCTGCAAAGCACGTTTACAGATACTAACTTAACTGATTAATAAACGAATTTGGGAAAGTAAATTATAGGGGAAAGAACAGCAGCCTACAATAGTATAGTTCTATGTGAAGTTCAAATACCACCCATACATCACTTCCCCTGCAAAGCACGTTTAAATATACTAGCTTAACTGATTAATAAACGAATTTCCGCAAATAAATTATAGGGGAACGAACATCAGCCTCTAATAGTATGGTTCCATGTGAAGGTCAAATTCCACCCATCCATCACTGCCCCTGCAAAGCACGTTTACAGATACTAGCTTAACTGATTAATAAACGAATTTGGGAAAGTAAATTATAGGGGAAAGAACAGCAGCCTATAATAGTATAGTTCTATGTGAAGTTCAAATTCCACCCATACATCACTACCCCTGCAAAGCACGTTTACATATACTAGCTTAACTGATTAATAAAAGAAGTTCCGCAAGTAAATTATAGGGGAACGAACATCAGCCTATAATAGTATGGTTCCATGTGAAGGTCAAATTCCACCCATACATCACTTCCCCTGCAAAGCATGTTTACAGATACTAGCTTGACTGACTAATAAATGGATTTGCGCAATAATTCGGGAAAGAACATCAGCCTATAATAGTATAGTTCTATTTGAAGCTCAAATACCACCCATTTATCACTTCCCCTGCAAAGCATGTTTACAGATACTAGCTTAACAAATTTGCGCAAGTAAATTATAGGGGAAATAACATCAACCTATAATAGTATAGTTCAATGTGAAGTTCAAATACCACCCATTTATCACTTCCTCTGCAAAGCAAGTTTACAGATACTAGCTCAACAAATTTGCGCAAGTAAATTATAGGGGAAAGAACATCAACCTATAATAGTATAGTTCTATGTGAAGCTCAAATTCCACACATCCATCACTGCCCCTGCAAAGCACGTTTACAGGTACTAGCTCAACTGATTAATAAACGAATTTGCGCAAGTAAATTATCGGGGAAAGAACATCAGCCTATAATAGTATGGTTCCATGTGAAGCTCAAATTCCACCCATCCATCACTGCCGCTGCAAAGCACGTTTACAGATACTAGCATAACTGATTAATAAACGAATTGGCGCAAGTAAATTATAGGGGAAAGAACATCAGCCTATAATAGTATAGTTCCATGTGAAGCTCAAATTCCACCCATCCGTCACTGCCCCTGCAAAGCATGTTTACAGATACTAGCTTAACTGATTAATAAACGAATTTCCGCAAGTAAATTATAGGGGATCGAACATCAGCCTCTAATAGTATGGTTCCATGTGAAGGTCAAATTCCACCCATCCATCACTGCCCCTGCAAAGCACGTTTACAGATACTAACTTAACTGATTAATAAACGAATTTGGGAAAGTAAATTATAGGGGAAAGAACAGCAGCCTATAATAGTATAGTTCTATGTGAAGTTCAAATACCACCCATACATCACTTCCCCTGCAAAGCACGTTTAAATATACTAGCTTAACTGATTAATAAACGAATTTCCGCAAGTAAATTATAGGGGAACGAACATCAGCCTCTAATAGTATGGTTCCATGTGAAGGTCAAATTCCACCCATCCATCACTGCCCCTGCAAAGCACGTTTACAGATACTAGCTTAACTGATTAATAAACGAATTTGGGAAAGTAAATTATAGGGGAAAGAACAGCAGCCTATAATAGTATAGTTCTAAGTGAAGTTCAAATACCACCCATACATCACTTCCCCTGCAAAGCACGTTTACATATACTAGCTTAACTGATTAATAAACGAAGTTCCGCAAGTAAATTGTAGGGGAAAGAACATCAGCCTATAATAATATAGTTTCATGGGAAGCTCAAATTCCACCCATACATCACTTCCCCTGCAAATCATGTTTACAGATACTAGCTTAACTGACTAATAAATGGATTTGCGCAATAATTCGGGAAAGAACATCAGCCTATAATAGTATAGTTCTATTTGAAGCTCAAATACCACCCATTTATCACTTCCCCTGCAAAGCATGTTTACAGATACTAGCTTAACAAATTTGCGCAAGTAAATTATAGGGGAAAGAACATCAACCTATAATAGTATAGTTCAATGTGAAGTTCAAATACCACCCATTTATCACTTCCTCTGCAAAGCATGTTTACAGATACTAGCTTAACTGATTAATAAACAAATTTGCGCAAGTAAATTAAAGGGGAAAGAACATCAGCCTATAATAGTATGGTTCCATGTGAAGCTCAAATTCCACCCATCCATCACTGCCGCTGCAAAGCACGTTTACAGATACTAGCTTAACTGATTAATAAACGAATTTGCGCAAGTAAATTATAGGGGAAAGAACATCAGCTTATAATAGTATAGTTCTATGTGAAGCTCAAATTCCACCCATCCATCACTGCCCCTGCAAAGCATGTTTACAGATACTAGCTTAACTGATTAATAAACGAATTTGGGCAAGTAAATTATAGGGGAAAGAACATCAGCCTATAATATTATAATTTCGTGTGAAGCTCAAATTCCACCCATCCATCACTGCCCCTGCAAAGCACGTTTACAGATACTAGCTCAACTGATTAATAAACGAATTTGCGCAAGTAAATTATAGGGGAAAGAACATCAGCCTATAATAGTATAGTTCCATGTGAAGCTCAAATTCCACCCCTCCATCACTGCCCCTGCAAAGCGTGTATACAGATACTAGCTTAACTGATTAATAAACGAATTTGAGCAAGTAAATTATAGGGGAAATAACATCAGCCTATAATAGTATAGTTCCATGTGAAGCTCAAATACCACCCATTTATCACTTCCCCTGCAAAGCATATTTACAGATACTAGCTAAACTGATTAATAAACGAATTTGCGCAAGTAAATTATAGGGTAAACAACATCAGCCTACAATAGTATAGTTCCATGTGACGCTCAAATTCCACCCCTCCATCACTTCCCCTGCAAAGCATGTTTACAGATACTAGCTTAACTGATTAATAAACGAATTTGGGCAAGTAAATTATAGGGGAAAGAACATCAGCCTATAATAGTATAGTTCTATGTGAAGCTCAAATTCCACCCATCCATCACTGCCCCTGCAAAGCATGTTTACAGATACTAGCTTAACTGATTAATAAACGAATTTGCGCAAGTAAATTATAGGGGAAAGAACATCACCTTATAATAGTATAGTTCTATGTGAAGCTCAAATTCCACCCATCCATCACTGCCCCTGCAAAGCACGTTTACAGATACTAGCTCAACTGATTAATAAACGAATTTGCGCAAGTAAATTATAGGGGAAAGAACATCAGCCTATAATAGTATAGTTCCATGTGAAGCTCAAATTCCACCCCTCCATCACTGCCCCTGCAAAGCGTGTATACAGATACTAGCTTAACTGATTAATAAACGAATTTGAGCAAGTAAATTATAGGGGAAATAACATCAGCCTATAATAGTATAGTTCCATGTGAAGCTCAAATACCACCCATTTATCACTTCCCCTGCAAAGCATATTTACAGATACTAGCTAAACTGATTAATAAACGAATTTGCGCAAGTAAATTATAGGGTAAACAACATCAGCCTACAATAGTATAGTTCCATGTGACGCTCAAATTCCACCCCTCCATCACTTCCCCTGCAAAGCATGTTTACAGATACTAGCTTAACTGATTAATAAACGAATTTGGGCAAGTAAATTATAGGGGAAAGAACATCAGCCTATAATAGTATAGTTCTATGTGAAGCTCAAATTCCACCCATCCATCACTGCCCCTGCAAAGCATGTTTACAGATACTAGCTTAACTGATTAATAAACGAATTTGCGCAAGTAAATTATAGGGGAAAGAACATCACCTTATAATAGTATAGTTCTATGTGAAGCTCAAATTCCACCCATCCATCACTGCCCCTGCAAAGCATGTTTACAGATACTAGCTTAACTGATTAATAAACGAATTTACGCAAGTAAATTATTGGGGAAAGAACATCAGCCTATAATAGTATAGTTCTATGTGAAGCTCAAATTCCACCCATCCATCACTGCACCTGGAAAGCGTGTTAACAGATACTAGCTTAACTGAGGCATAAACATATTTGCGCAAGTAAATTATAGGGGAAAGAACATCAGCTTATAATAGTATAGTTCTATGTGAAGCTCAAATCCCACCCATCCATCACTGCCCCTGCAAAGCATATTTACAGATACTAACTTAACTGATTAATAAACGAATTTGCACAAGTAAATTATAGGGGAAAGAACATCAGCCTATAATAGTATAGTTCCATGTGAAGCTCAAATTCCACCCCTCCATCACTGCCCCTGCAAAGCGTGTTTACAGATACTAGCTTAACTGATTAATAAACGAATTTGCACATGTAAATTATAGGGGAAAGAACATCAGCCTATAATAGTATAGTTCCAAGTGAAGCTCAAATTCCACCCATCCATCACTTCCCCTGCAAAGCATGTTTACAGATACTAGCTTAACTGATTAATAAACGAATTTGAGCAAGTAAATTATAGGGTAAACAAGATCAGCCTACAATAGTATAGTTCCATGTGACGCTCAAATTCCACCCCTCCATCACTTCCCCTGCAAAGCATGTTTACAGATACTAGCTTAACTGATTAATAAACGAATTTACGCAAGTAAATTATAGGGGAAGGAACATCAGCTAATAATAGTATTGTTCCATGTGAAGCTCAAATTCCACCCATCCATCACTTCCCCTACAAAGCATATTTACAGATACTAGCTAAACTGATTAATAAACGAATTTACGCAAGTAAATTATAGGGGAAGGAACATCAGCTAATAATAGTATTGTTCCATGTGAAGCTCAAATTCCACCCATCCATCACTGCCCCTGCAAAGCATGTTTACAGATACTAGCTTAACTGATTAATAAACGAATTTGCGCAAGTAAATTATAGGGGAAAGAACATCACCTTATAATAGTATAGTTCTATGTGAAGCTCAAATTCCACCCATCCATCACTGCCCCTGCAAAGCATGTTTACAGATACTAGCTTAACAGATTAATAAACGAATTTACGCAAGTAATTTATTGGGGAAAGAACATCAACCTATAATAGTATAGTTCTATGTGAAGCTCAAATTCCACCCATCCATCACTGCACCTGCAAAGCGTGTTTACAGATACTAGCTTAACTGATTAATAAACGAATTTGGGCAAGTAAATTATAGGGGAAAGAACATCAGCCCATAATATTATAATTCCGTGTGAAGCTCAAATTCCACCCATCCATCACTGCACCTGCAAAGCGTGTTTACAGATACTAGCTTAACTGAGGCATAAACATATTTGCGCAAGTAAATTATAGGGGAAAGAACATCAGCTTATAATAGTATAGTTCTATGTGAAGCTCAAATTCCACCCATCCATCACTGCCCCTGCAAAGCATATTTACAGATACTAACTTAACTGATTAATAAACAAATTTGCGCAAGTAAATTATAGGGGAAAGAACATCAGCCCATAATATTATAATTCCGTGTGAAGCTCAAATTCCACCCATCCATCACTGCCCCTGCAAAGCACGTTTACAGATACTAGCTCAACTCATTAATAAACGAATTTGCGCAAGTAAATTATAGGGGAAAGAACATCAGACTATCATAGTATAGTTCCATGTGAAGCTCAAATTCCACCCATCCATCACTGCCCCTGAAAAGCATGTTTACAGATACTAGCTTAACTGATTAATAAACGAATTTCAACAAGTAAATTATAGGGGATCGAACATCAGCCTCTAATAGTATGGTTCCATGTGAAGGTCAAATTCCACCCATCCATCACTGCCCCTGCAAAGCACGTTTACAGATACTAACTTAACTGATTAATAAACGAATTTGGGAAAGTAAATTATAGGGGAAAGAACAGCAGCCTATAATAGTATAGTTCTATGTGAAGTTCAAATACCACCCATACATCACTTCCCCTGCAAAGCACGTTTAAATATACTAGCTTAACTGATTAATAAACGAATTTCCGCAAGTAAATTATAGGGGAACGAACATCAGCCTCTAATAGTATGGTTCCATGTGAAGGTCAAATTCCACCCATCCATCACTGCCCCTGCAAAGCACGTTTACAGATACTAGCTTAACTGATTAATAAACGAATTTGGGAAAGTAAATTATAGGGTTAAGAACAGCAGCCTATAATAGTATAGTTCTATGTGAAGTTCAAATACCACCCATACATCACTTCCCCTGCAAAGCACGTTTACATATACTAGCTTAACTGATTAATAAACGAAGTTCCGCAAGTAAATTGTAGGGGAAAGAACATCAGCCTATAATAATATAGTTTCATGGGAAGCTCAAATTCCACCCATACATCACTTCCCCTGCAAATCATGTTTACAGATACTAGCTTAACTGACTAATAAATGGATTTGCGCAATAATTCGGGAAAGAACATCAGCCTATAATAGTATAGTTCTATTTGAAGCTCAAATACCACCCATTTATCCCTTCCCCTGCAAAGCATGTTTACAGATACTAGCTTAACAAATTTGCGCAAGTAAATTATAGGGGAAAGAACATCAACCTATAATAGTATAGTTCAATGTGAAGTTCAAATACCACCCATTTATCACTTCCTCTGCAAAGCATGTTTACAGATACTAGCTTAACTGATTAATAAACAAATTTGCGCAAGTAAATTAAAGGGGAAAAAACATCAGCCTATAATAGTATGGTTCCATGTGAAGCTCAAATTCCACCCATCCATCACTGCCGCTGCAAAGCACGTTTACAGATACTAGCTTAACTGATTAATAAACGAATTTGCGCAAGTAAATTATAGGGGAAAGAACATCAGCTTATAATAGTATAGTTCTATGTGAAGCTCAAATTCCACCCATCCATCACTGCCCCTGCAAAGCATGTTTACAGATACTAGCTTAACTGATTAATAAACGAATTTGGGCAAGTAAATTATAGGGGAAAGAACATCAGCCTATAATAGCATAGTCCCATGTGAAGCTCAAATTCCACGCATCCATCACTGCTTCTGCAAAGCATGTTTACAGATACTAGCTTAACTGATTAATAAACAAATTAGCGCAAGTAAATTATAGGGGAAAGAACATCAGCCTATAATATTATAATTTCGTGTGACGCTCAAATTCCACCCATCCATCACTGCCCCTGCAAAGCACGTTTACAGATACTAGCTCAACTGATTAATAAACGAATTTGCGCAAGTAAATTATAGGGGAAAGAACATCAGCCTATAATAGTATAGTTCCATGTGAGGCTCAAATTCCACCCCTCCATCACTGCCCCTGCAAAGCGTGTATACAGATACTAGCTTAACTGATTAATAAACGAATTTGAGCAAGTAAATTATAGGGGAAATAACATCAGCCTATAATAGTATAGTTCCATGTGAAGCTCAAATACCACCCATTTATCACTTCCCCTGCAAAGCATATTTACAGATACTAGCTAAACTGATTAATAAACGAATTTGCGCAAGTAAATTATAGGGTAAACAACATCAGCCTACAATAGTATAGTTCCATGTGACGCTCAAATTCCACCCCTCCATCACTTCCCCTGCAAAGCATGTTTACAGATACTAGCTTAACTGATCAATAAACGAATTTGGGCAAGTAAATTATAGGGGAAAGAACATCAGCCTATAATAGTATAGTTCTATGTGAAGCTCAAATTCCACCCATCCATCACTGCCCCTGCAAAGCATGTTTACAGATACTAGCTTAACTGATTAATAAACGAATTTGCGCAAGTAAATTATAGGGGAAAGAACATCACCTTATAATAGTATAGTTCTATGTGAAGCTCAAATTCCACCCATCCATCACTGCCCCTGCAAAGCATGTTTACAGATACTAGCTTAACTGATTAATAAACGAATTTACGCAAGTAAATTATTGGGGGAAAGAACATCAGCCTATATTAGTATAATTCTATGTGAAGCTCAAATTCCACCCATCCATCACTGCACCTGCAAAGCGTGTTTACAGATACTAGCTTAACTGAGGCATAAACATATTTGCGCAAGTAAATTATAGGGGAAAGAACATCAGCTTATAATAGTATAGTTCTATGTGAAGCTCAAATCCCACCCATCCATCACTGCCCCTGCAAAGCATATTTACAGATACTAACTTAACTGATTAATAAACGAATTTGCACAAGTAAATTATAGGGGAAAGAACATCAGCCTATAATAGTATAGTTCCATGTGAAGCTCAAATTCCACCCCTCCATCACTGCCCCTGCAAAGCGTGTTTACAGATACTAGCTTAACTGATTAATAAACGAATTTGCACACGTAAATTATAGGGGAAAGAACATCAGCCTATGATATTATAGTTCTATGTGAAGCTCAAATGCCACCCATCCATCACTTCCCCTGTAAATGCACGTTTACAGATACTTACTTGAATAATAAACGAATCTGCGCAAATAACTTATAGCGGACAAAAACACCTGCCCACAATAGTATAGTTATATGTGAAGCACAAATTCGACCCATTCATGACTCCCCCTGCAACTCGTTAGAGACACTAACTTGATTCATAAACAGGTTTGCGTAAATAACTTATAGCGAAACAAAAATACATTAGCTTAGATGAGTATGTAAGAACCTCAGCTCAGTCGTGTTAGCTCAGTGTTATGTGGGGCTCAAATTAGACCCAGCCATCGCTCCCCGTGCAAATACCCGCTTAGAGACACTAACTTACTTGATTAATGAACGAGTTTCAGTAAATAAGTTATAATGGGAGAAATCCTCAGCCTATAGTAGTATAGTTCCATGTGAAGCACAAGCTCCCCCATTCATGAATCGCCCCGCAAAGCATGTTCACAGATGCTTACTTGATTGATAAAGGAACTTGCGCAAATATATTATAGCGGACAAAAACGCCAGCCTACAATAGTATAGTTCTATGTGAAGATCAAGTTCGACCCATCCATCACTGCCCCTGCAAATGCTTACACACACTAACTTTATTCATAAAGGATTTTGCGCAAATAACTTATAGCGAAAAAAAAAACATCAGCTATGTTAGAGCCTAAGCTCGATTGTTTTATCGCAGTCCTTTGTGAATCTCGAATTCGGGAAATTGTGGTAATATGCCGCCAACCGTGTTGGCGAGTATGCAAAGAAAGCTGACCTCCTCACTGGATCACAGACGCAGATGAGGCTGCGGCTGTGATTAAACGACCAAATCACGTTCCACCAGCTTTACAAAAAGCCTCCATGTCATCAGACTTTTCTATCTGAATGGGATTCATAGCAGCTATCTTCCTTCTTCCTCACTCCAGTGGCGATCACATCGACTGGCCGCATGTTGTACCACGGCAAGCGACGGGACCTGCTTCAGTACTTCTCCTACAGGGGCATACTTTGTCCGACTTTCAGGAAGCCCTCTGACTAAACAGAACGCCTACATTGCTTCCCGCTATTAAATTATGTGCCTCTAAAAACCACCGCCACTGAAAGCAAATGGCGCACTAGTCACAAGGAGTTTTTGCACCAACTTTGAACGAGCACGCTGGGCGCCTCCTATCCTTTTAGGACCATCATAACACCCACCGTAATTCCTCACATTAGCTATTTTGCTAGTATATGAATTTTGCTGAGGGTGTGTGAGTGCAATATGACAAAACTGAATCAAATACGAATCGAATAGTGTCAAAATCGAAACGAATTGAATATCGCATACTTTTCGAATAGTTCTCGAACGAGGAACTGCCGTTCTCTCCATGAATATAAAGAGGTCTTCACATCCCAGTATACTCGAAACAATAGCGAAATTTCTATGATTATAATGCAAGTTTCAAAGTAAAGCTTATTAAAAGCACAAATGATGGAATAGGAGCCGATAAGCAGTTTTTTCGCACGTTTAGAACTGATTGATCAGTGCCAACTATAGCACTCTAGCTAGAGAAAAAAAAGCGAGTGATAGCGGGACGCAACGACAAAATACATTAAAAAGGATGAATTTAAAAAAAAATGATGCATAACGGTCTTTGCAGTATCCTTGCACACCGCAGTCGACCTTGTGACACTGCGCTGCTCGAATATAGAACTACCGAAATAATTTTACAGGCAATTCACCGTGCAGAGCGAGAGGTATTGGAAAAATTACGACGCAAGAAAACTGCTCGATGAGCTCACCTTGTTGCTCCGACTCGTATAGATGCCCCCGGTGCTGCCTCCCACGCTTCATCTGGTGACGAAGCCGCAAAATCCGGCATCGTCCTCGGCCAGCAGATGATTGCGCAACACGACCGGGTCCATGTCGTGCCGGCCGTTCTCGGCAGCGATGGACGAAAGCAAACAAAAGAAAACGTGGTTTGCGTATGTGACAGGAACGGGAAAAAATATTTCATGATACGAGACACTGGGTTGCTAGCCTAGTCACCATCAAACTCGAACTTGTTCTCAGATTCCGCCATCCCCTTTATTTTAATTGCGGTAACATTTATATAGACAGTACATGAGCATTATTAATATCGCTGGCACCAAATACACCTATATAGAAACTAACTTATACGGTCATTAAACTCATTTGCGCAAATTACTTATAGAGCAAAATACAATCATTTAGCCCGTTAGAACCTACGCTACGTCGTGCTAACTCAGTTCTCTGAAACGCTCAAGCTCAACGCATATGTCACGCCCCCTACAAATGCACGTGTGCAGACACGTAAATGATAGATAAATCAATTCGCAGAAGAAACACCAGCCTACAGCATGTCAGAACCTCAGCAACGTCGTGTTAACTCACTTCACCGTAAAGCTTAAATTCGAACCATCCATCACAACCGCTGCAAATGCGCGTATACAAACTTGCACCAATATTAAACGAATATGCGCAGTACGTCATCGCGGAAAGAACGTATGTCTATAGCCCGATAGAACGTCTGCGCTGTCGGAATTACTTATATATAAAGCTCAAATTTCACACATATTTCACTCCCGCTGCACAGCTAACTGCACCATTATTAAGCGAATTTCAAGAAATTAGAGTTGTCGCGGAAAACTGCAACCAGCTCATTTC
Organism: Dermacentor variabilis; assembly: GCF_050947875.1. Classification (NCBI taxonomy): domain Eukaryota; kingdom Metazoa; phylum Arthropoda; class Arachnida; order Ixodida; family Ixodidae; genus Dermacentor; species Dermacentor variabilis. The sequence goes on from NC_134577.1 coordinate 45,824,507, forward strand.
TGGTAAATCACCTCCATTAAAAGCTGAATCTCGACGTGTCCATCACTCCTCCCGCAAACACACGTACGCAGTTACTAAATTACATGACTATTAGATAAATTTGCAAAAATTACTAATCTCGGAAAAAAAAATATAGAACCCGACAGAACCTCAGCCACGTCGTCTGACCCAAATCTCTGAAAACCTCAACTTCGACGCATCTATCACTCCCCCTGCAAAAGCCCGCATGCTTACACTGACATCCGTTAATATTATACGAATATGCACAAATTTCTCTTCGAGGAAAGAACATCAGTCTATAACCCACAGAACATCTGCGTAATCGTGCTAACCCATTTTTCTCTGAAGCTGAAATTTGATGCATCCATCCCACCGCTTGAACGCACGCACAAAGGCAATAAATACATGATTATGAAGCGATTTTGCGCAAATTACATATAGCGGAAACGCATGAGCATATAGCATGTTAGAACCTCAGCTCAGTCGTGTTGGCTCAGTTTTATGTGATGATAAAATTTGACCCATCCAACACTTCCTCAGCTAATCTCCCGATTACAGACAAACTCACTTGATTAATAAATTAATTTCCACAAATAAATTATAGCGGAAAAAACATCAGCCTATATTAATATGTTAGAACCTATGCTCAGTAGTGTTAGCTCAGATCCATGTCACGCTCAAATTGGATCTATCAGTCACTGCCCCTGCAAATGCACGCTAACAGACACTTTCTTGATTAAAGAAGGAATCTGCGCAAATAATTTAAAATGGTAGAAAACATCAGCCTCTCATAGTATAGCTCTATGTGAAGCTCAAATTCCACACATCCACATCTCTCCTTGCCCCCCCCCCCAAATGCCCACTTACACACTCTAACTTACTAGATTTTCTGAAACGAATTTCTGAAAATAACTTATAGCAGAAGCAAACATCAGCCTATAATAGTATCAATCCTTGTGAAGCTAAACTTCTGCCCATTTATCACTCCCCCTGCAAATGCCCGCTTACACACACTAAGTTATTTCATTAAGCAACTAATTTGCGCAAATAAATTATAGCGCAAAGAACATCAGCCTATAATAGTATAGTTCTATCTGAAGCTCACCGCCCATACATCACTTCCCCTAAAAATGCACGTTTAAAGTGACATACTTGATTAATAAACGAATTTGCATAAATAAGTTACAGCGGACGTAAAGATCAGCCCACAACAGTATAGTTCTGTGAAACTCAAATTGCACACATGCATCCCTCCCCCTGCAAATGCATGTTTACTTATACGACCTTACTTGATCAATAAACCAATTTGCGCAAGTAACTTATAGCGCAAAAGCATCAGCCTATAATAGTATAGTTCTATGTGAAGCTCAAATACCACCCATTCATCACATCCCCTGAAAAGCATGTTTACAGATACTAGCTTAACTGATTAATAAACAGATTTGCGCAAGTAAATTATAGGGGAAAGAACATCAGCCTATAATAGCATAGTCCCATGTGAAGCTCAAATTCCACGCATCCATCACTGCTTCTGCAAAGCATGTTTACAGATACTAGCTTAACTGATTAATAAACCAATCGGCGCAAGTATATTATAGGGGAAAGAACATCAGCTTATAATAGTATATTTCCATGCGAAGCTCAAGTTCCACCCATCCATCACTTCCCCTGCAAAGCATGGTTACAGATACTAGCTTAACTCATTAATAAATGCAGTTGCGCAAGTAAATTATAGGGGAAACAACATCAGCCTATGATAGTATAGTTCTATGTGAAGCTCAAGTACCACCCATCCATCACTTCCCCTGCAAAGCATGGTTACAGATACTAGCTTCTTAATCTTCATCATCATCATCATCATCATCATCCTAATTACGCCCACTGCAGGGCAAAGGCCTCCACCATACTTCTCCAACTACTCCGGTCATGTACTAATTGTGGCCATGTTGTCCCTGCAAACGTCTTAATGTCATCCGCACGCCTAACTTTCTGCCGCCCCCTGCTACGCTTCCCTTCCCTTGGAATCCAGTCCGTAACCCTTAATGACCATCGGTTATCTTCCCTCCTCATTACATGTCCGGCCCATGCCCATTTCTTTTTCTTGATTTCAACTAAGATGTCATTTACCCGCGTTTGTTCCCTCAACCAATCAGCTCTTTTCTTATCCCTTAACGTTACACCCATCATTCTTCTTTCCATAGCTCGTTGAGTCGTCCTCAATTTCAGCAGAACCCTTTTCGTAAGCCTCCAGGTTTCTGCCGAATATGTGAGTACTGGTAACACACAACTGTTATACACTTTCCTTTTGAGGGATAGTGGCAACCTGCTGTTCATGATTTGAGAATGCCTGCCAACCCCACCCCAGCCCATTCTTATTCTTCTGGTTATTTCAGTCTCATCATCCGGATCCGTGGTCACTACCTGCCCTAAGTAGAAGTATTGCCTTACCACTTCCAGTGCCTCGTTAATTATCGTAAACTGCTGTTCTCTTCCGAAACTGTTAAACATTACTTTAGTTTTCTGCAGATTAAATTTCAGACCCACCCTTCTGCTTTAACTGACTTAAAAACGAATTTGCTCAAGTAAATTATAGCGAAAAGAACATCAGCCTATAATAGGATAGTTCCATGTGAAGCTCAAGTACCACCCATCCATCACTGCACCTGCAAATCATGGTTACAGATAGTAGCTTAACTGATTAATAAACGAATTTGCCCAAGTAAGTTATAGGGGAAAGAACATCAGCCTATAATAGTATAGTTCAATGTGAAGCTCAAATACGGCCCATTCATCACTTCCCCTGCAAAGCATGTTTACAGATGCTAGCTTAACTGATTAATAAACGGATTTGCGCAATAATTGGGGAAAGAACATCAGCCTATCATAGTATAGTTCAATGTGAAGCTCAAGTACCACCCATTCATCACTTCCCCTGCAAAGCATGGTTACAGATACTAGCTTAACTGATTAATAAACTAATTTGCGCAAGTAAATTATAGGGGAGAGAACATCAGCCTATGATAGTATAGGTCCATGTGAAGCTCAAATTCCACCCATCCATCACTGCCCCTGCAAAGCACGTTTACAGATACTAGCTTAACTGATTAATAAACGAATTTGCGCAAGTAAATTATAGCGGAAAGAACATCAGCCAATGAAGTATAGTTCTATGCGAAGCTCAAATTCCAACCAACCATCACTGCCCCTGCAAAGCATGGTTACAGATACTAGCTTCTTCATCATCATCATCATCATCATCATCATCATCATCATCATCATCATCATCATCATCAGCCCAGTTACGCCCACTGCAGGGCAAAGGCCTCTACCATACTTCTCCAACTACCCCGGTCATGTACTAATTGTGGCCATGTTTTCCCTGCAAACGTCTTAATGTCATCCGCCCACGTAACTTCTTGCCGCCCCCTGCTACGCTTCACTCCCCTTGGAATATACTCCATAACCCTTACTGACCATCGGTTATCTTCCCTCCTCATTACATGTCCGGCCCATGCCCATTTCTTTTTCTTGATTTCAACTAAGATGTCATTTACCCGCGTTTATTCCCTCACCCAATCTGCTCTTTTCTTATCCCTTAACGTTACACCCATCATTCTTCTTTCCATAGCTCGTTGCGTCGTGCTCAATTTCAGCAGAACCCTTTTCGTAAGCCTCCAGGTTTTTGCCCCATATGTGAGTACTGGTAACACACAACTGTTATACACTTTCCTTTTGAGGGATAGTGGCAACCTGCTGTTCATGATTTGAGAATGCCTGCCAAACGCACCCCAGCCCATTCTTATTCTTCTGGTTATTTCAGTCTCATGATCCGGATCCGTGGTCACTACCTGCCCTAAGTAGATGTATTCCCTTACCACTTCCAGTGCCTCGCTACCTATCGTAAACTGCTGTTCTCTTCCGAGACTGTTAAACATTACTTTAGTTTCCTGCAGATTAATTTTCAGACCCACCCTTCTGCTTTAACTGACTAAAAAACGAATTTGCTCAAGTAAATTATAGCGAAAAGAACATCAGCCTATAATAGTACAGTTCCATGTGAAGCTCAAGTACCACCCATCCATCACTGCCCCTGAGAAGCATGGTTACAGATACTATCTTAACTGATTAATAAACGAATTTGTGCAAGTAAACCATAGCGGAAAGAACATCAGCCTATAATAGTATAGTTCCATGTAAAGCTCAAATTCCACCCATCCATCACTTCCCCTGCAAAGCATGGTTACAGATACTTGCTTAACTGACTAACAAACGGATTTGCGCAATAATTGGGGAAAGAACATCAGCCTATAATAGTATCGTTCTATGTGAAGCTCAAATACCACCCCTCCATCACTTCCCCTGTAAATGCTTGTTTACAGATACTTATTTGAATAATAAACGAATCTGCGCAAATAACTTATAGCGGACAAAAACACCTGCCCACAGTAGTATAGTTATATGTGAAGCACAAATTCGACCCATTCATGACTCCCCCTGCAACTCGTTCGAGACACTAACTTGATTCATAAACAAGTTTGCGTAAATAACTTATAGCGAAACAAAAATACATTAGCCTATACGGGTATGTAAGAACCTCAGCTCAGTCGAGTTAGCTCAGTGTTATTTGAAGCTCAAATTCGACCCAGCCATCACTCCCCCTGCAAATGCCCGCTTAGAGACACTAACTTACTTGATTAATGAACGAATTTCCGTAAATAAGTTACAATGGAAGAAATCCTCAGCCTATAATAGTATAGTTCTATGTGAAGCTCAAACTCCCCCCATTCATGAATCACCCCGCAAAGCATGTTCACAGATACTTACTTAATTGATAAAGGAACTTGTGCAAATATATTATAGCGGACAAAAACGCCAGCCTACAATAGTATAGTTCTATGTGAAGATCAAGTTCGACCCATCCATCACTCGCCCTGCAAATGCTTACACACACTAACTTGTTTCATAAACGAATTCGCGCAAATAACATATAGCAAAAAAAAGACATCAGCTATGTGAGAAGCTCAGCTCGATTGTGTTAGCGCAGTCCTTTGTCAAGCTCAAATTCGGGAGACTGTCGCAATATGCCGCCAACTGTGTTGGCGAATATGCAAAGAAAGCTGACCACCTCACTGGATCACAGACGGAGTTGAGGCTGCGGCTGTGATTAAACGACCAAATCACGTTCCACCAGCTTTACAAAAAGCCTCCATGTCATCAGACTTTTCTATCTGAATGGGATTCATAGCAGCTATCTTCCTTCTTCCTCACTCCAGTGGCGATCACATCGACTGGCCGCATGTTGTACCACGGCAAGCGACGGGACCTGCTTCAGTACTTCTCCTACAGGGGCATACTTTGTCCTTCTTTCAGGAAGCCCTCTGACTAAACCGAACGCCTACATTGCTTCCCGCTATTAAATCATGTGCCTCTAAAAACCACCGCCACTGAAAGCAAATGGCGCACGAGTCACAAGGAGTTTTTGCACCAACTTTGAACGAGCACGCTGGGCGCCTCCTATCCTTTGAGGACCATCATAACACCCACCGTAATTCCTCACATTAGCTAGTTTGCTTGTATATGAATTTTGCTGAGGGTGTGTGAGTGCAATATGACAAAACTGAATCAAATACAAATCGAATAGTGTCAAAAGCGAAACGAATTGAATATCGAATACTTTTCGAATAGTTCTCGAACGAGGAACTGCCGTTCTCTCCATGAATATAAAGAGGTCTTCACATCCCAGCATACTCGAAGCAATAAGGAAATTTCTGTGATTATAATGCAAGTTTCAAAGTAAAGCTTATTAAAAGCACAAATGAGGGAATAGGAGCCGATCAGCAGTTTTTTCGCACGTTTAGAACTGATTGATCAGTGCCAACTATAGCACTCTAGCTAGAGAAAAAAAAGCGAGTGATAGCGGGACGCAACGACAAAATACATTAAAAAGGATGAATTTAAAAAAAAATGATGCATAACGGTCTTTGCAGTATCCTTCCACACCGCAGTCGACCTTGTGACACTGCGCTGCTCGAATATAGAGCTACCGAAATAATTTTACAGGCAATTCACCGTGCAGAGCGAGAGGTATTGGAAAAATTACGACGCAAGAAAACTGCTCAATGAGCTCACCTTGTTGCTCCGACTCGTATAGATGCCCCCGGTGCTGCCTCCCACGCTTCAGCTGGTGACGAAGCCGCAAAATCCGGCATCATCCTCAGCCAGCGGATCAGTGCACAACACGACCGGGTCCACGTCGTGCCGGCCGTTCTCGGCAGCGATGGACGAAAGCAAACAAAAGAAAACGTGGTTTGCGTATGTGACAGGAACGGGAAAAAATATTTCATGATACGAGACACTGGGTTGCCAGCCTAGTCACCATCAAACTCGAACTTGTTCTCAGATTCCGCCATCGCCTTTCTTTTAACTTCGGTAACATTTATGTAGACAGAACATGAGCATTATTAACATCGCTGGCATCAAATGCACCTATATAGAAACTAACTTATACGGTCATTAAACTCATTTGCGCAAATTACTTATAGAGCAAAATACAAGCATTTAGCCCGTTACAACCTAAGCTACGTCGTGCTAACTGAGTTCTCTGTAACGCTCAAGCTCAACGCATCCATCACGCCCCCTACAAATGCACGTGTGCAGACACGTAAATGATAGATAAATCAATTCGCAGAAGAAACAACAGCCTACAGCATGTCAGAACCTCAGCAACGTCGTGTTAACTCACTTCACCGTAAAGCTTAAATTCGAACCATCCATCACAACCGCTGCAAATGCGCGTATACAAACTTGCACCAATATTAAACGAATATGCGCAGTACGTCATCGCGGAAAGAACGTATGTCTATAGCCCGATAGAACGTCTGCGCTGTCGGAATTACTTATATATAAAGCTCAAATTTCACACATATTTCACTCCCGCTGCACAGCTAACTGCACCATTATTAAGCGAATTTCAAGAAATTAGAGTTGTCGCGGAAAACTGCAACCAGCTCATTTCTGGTAAATCACCTCCATTAAAAGCTGAATCTCGACGTGTCCATCACTCCTCCCGCAAACACATGTACGCAGTTACTAAATTACATGACTATTATATAAATTTGCAAAAATTACTAATCTCGGGAAAAAAAATATAGAACCCGACAGAACCTCAGCCACGTCGCCTGACCCAAATCTCTGAAAACCTCAACTTCGACGCATCTATCACTCCCCCTGCAAAAGCCCGTATGCTTACACTGACATCCGTTAATATTAAACGAATATGCACAAATTTCTGTTCGAGGAAAGAACATCAGTCTATAACCCACAGAACCTCTGCGTAATCGTGCTAACCTATTTTTCTCTGAAGCTGAAACTTGATGCATCCATCCCACCGCTTGAACGCACGCACAAAGGCAATAAATACATGATTATGAAGCGATTTTGCGCAAATTACATATTGCGGAAAACGCATGAGCATATAGCATGTTAGAACCTCAGCTCAGTCGTGTTGGCTCAGTTTTATGTGATGCTCAAATTTGACCCATCCAACACTTCCTCAGCAAATCTCCCGCTTACAGACAAACTCACTTGATTAATAAATTAATTTCCGCAAATAAATTATAGCGGAAAAAACATCAGCCTATAACAGTATGTTAGAAACTGCCCACATTGGTGTAAGCTGAGATCTAAGTCACGCTCAAATTCGATCTATCCATTATTGATCCTGCAAATGCCCGTTTACAGACACAAACTTGCCTGATTAAAAACGAAGTTGCGAAAAAAAATTATAGCGGAAAAAACAGCCTATATTAATATGTTAGAACCTATGCTCAGTAGTGTTAGCTCAGATCCATGTCACGCTCAAATTGGATCTATCAGTCACTGCCCCTGCAAATGCACGCTAACAGACACTTTCTTGATTAATGGAGGAATCTGCGCAAATATTTTAAAATGGTAGAAAACATCAGCCTCTTATAGTATAGCTCTATGTGAAGCTCAAATTCCACACATCCATCACTCGACCTGCAAATTCCCGTTCACAGAGAAACTTACTTGACTAATAAACGAATTTGCGCAAATACCTTATAGAGGAAAAAACATCAGCTTATAATAGCATGTAAGAACGTCAGCTCAAGAGTGTTAGCTAAATTCTATGTGAAGCTCTAATTCTATTCATCCGTCACTCCCCCTGCAAATGCACGTTTAGAGACACTGACATACTTAATTAATAAACGAATTTGCGCAAAAACTTAATAGAGGAAATAACACCAGCCTTTAAGAGTATGTTAGAACCGCAGCTCAGTCGTGTTAGCACAGTTCAATGTGATGCTCAAATTCAAACCCATCCATCACTGCCCCTGCAAATGCCCGCTTATAGACACTAAGCTACTTGAATAATAAACGAATTTGCGTAAATGAATTATAGAAGGAAAACATCAGCCTTTAATGGTATGTTAGTACATCAGCTCAATTGTGTTAGCTCCGTTCTAAGCTCGGGGTACTCCTGTTCACCCAGTTCTCTGACAGGTTCACACTGGACGCTTACTTCACTGCTCCTACAATCTCACGAATACTGTCGCTAATTTACATGATTTGTAGGCGAATTTCCGCAATATAACTATAGCGGAAAAAACGCCAGCCCGTCGACAGTACACCACCGCAATCGAATAGACCTAATTTCCTGAAAATCAAAAAATTCCACACATCCATCATTCTCCCTGACAATCTACGAATCCTGACACTGATTTGCACAGTTGATAAACCAATTTACCCGAATCACTTTTCGGAGAAAAAAAGACCAGCCTATATCCCTCTTAGACGCTCAGCATACTCCTATTTGCTAAATTCCCCGAAAGGCTCAAACTGGACGCTCACTTCATTTCTCCTGAAATTGCACAAATACTGCAGCTAACATATGTGATTGGTAAATGAATTTGTTTAACTTAGTGTTAGCGGAAAAAGCGCCAGCATATAGACAGTGTCTCACCGCATTCCTATTGACTGAATTCTCTGAAAAGTTCAAATTCCGCACATACATCAATCTCCCTAGAAAGGCACGAATACTGACACTAACTTGCCTAACGGATAAACGAATGTGCCTAAATTACTGTTCGAAGGAAAAAAATCTGCCTATAGCACCCTTAGAAGCTCGGCATACTTCTGCTCCCTTAATTCCCTGAAGGGCTCAAACTGGACGCTTACTTCATTACTCCTGCAATTGCAGAAATACTGCCAGTAACGTATATGATTCGTAAACGAATTTGCTCAAAAAGGTTATAACGGGAAAAACGACAGCCTTTAGACATTTAGTACCTCACAGCATTCCTATTGCCTGAATTCTCTGAAAAGCTAAAACTCCAGGCATACATCACTCTCCCTGCAAATGTACGTGCACTGACACTAACTTGCCTAATTGATAAAAGAATTTGCCCAAAATTACTTTTCGCACAAAAAAAATCTGCCTATTGGCCCCTTCGAAGCTCAGCGTAATGCAGCACACTCAATTCTCTCAAAGGTTCAAACTGGACACATAGATCACTATTCCCGTATTTGCACGAATACTTCCACTGAATTATATAATTAGAAAACGAATTTGCTGAGCTTACTTATAGCGGTAAACACGCCAGCCTATAGACAGTTAGTACTTCACTGCATTCCTGTTGACTGAATTCTGAGAAAAGCTCAAATTACACGCATTACACTTTCCCTGCAAATGTACGTATGCTGACACTAAATTGCCTAAGTGATAAACCAACTTGCCCAAATTACTTTTCGCAGAAAAAGAAAGACATCAGCCTATAGCACCTTAGAAGCTCAGCGTATTGCTGCTCACTATTTTCACTGAAAGGCTCAAAGTTGACGCTTCACTACTTCTACAATTGCACGAATACTGCCTTTAACTTATATGATTTGTAAACGAATATGCTCATGTAACATATTGCGGAATAAACGCCAGCCCGTAAACAATTAGTACCTTATCGTATTGCTATTGACTGAATTCCTTGAAAAGCACAAAAGCAACGCATAAAACCACTCTTCCTGCAAATTTACGTATGCTCTAACTAACTTGCATATTGGATTAACGATTTGCCGAAATTACTTCTCGCAGAAAACAAAGCATCACCCTATAGTGCCCTTAGAAGCTCAGCTAAGTGTTGTTCATTCAGTTCTCTGAAACGCTCAAACTTGACGGTTACATCATTTTAGCTGCATTTGCACAAGTACTCCCACTAAGTTGTAGGATCAATAAATGAATTTGCTCAACTTAACTATAGCGCAAAAAACGCCAGCCCGTCGGCAGTACATGAACGCACTCGAATTGACAGAATTTCCTGAAAAGCGAAAATTCCACGCATACATCACTCATCCTGACAATCTACGTATTCAGACACTGATTTGCACTGTTGATCAACGAATTTACCCAAATTACCTTTCGAAAAAAAAAAGATCAGCCTATATCCCTCTTAGACGCTCAGCATACTCATATCTACTAAATTCTTTGACAAGCTCGAACTGGACGCTCACTTTATTACTCCTGCAATTGCACGAATACTGCTACTAACATATGTGATTGGTTAATGAATTTGCTCAACTTAGTGTTAGCGGAAAGAGCGCCAGCATATAAACAGTTAGTACCTCGCCGCATTCCTAAAATAAACTATGGGGTTTTACGTACCAAAACCACTTTCTGATTATGAGACACGCCATAGTGGAGGACTCAGGAAATTTCGACCACCTGCCGTTCTTTAACGTGCACCTAAATCTAAGTACACGGGTGTTTTCACATTTCGCCCCCATCGAAATGCGGCCGCCGTGGCCCGGATTCGATCCCGCAACCTCGTGCTCAGCAGCCCAACACTATAGCCACTGAGCAACCACGGCGGGTCTCACCGCATTCCCACTGACTGGATTCTCTAAAAAGCTTAAATTCCGCACATACATCACTCTCCCTGGAAGGGTACCAATACTGACACTAACTTTCCTAACGGATAAACGAGTGTGCCTAAATTACTGTTCGAAGAAAAAAATCTGCCTATAGCACCCTTAGCTCAGCTTAATCCGCTCCCTTATTTCCCTGAAGGGCCCAAACTGGACGCTTACTTCATTACTCCCGAAATTGCAGAAATACTGCCAGTAACTTATATGATTCGTAAAGGATTTGCTCAAAAAAGTTATAACGGGAAAAACGACAGCCTTTAGACATTTAGTACCTCACAGCATTCCTTTTGCCTGAATTCTCTGAAAAGCTCCAATTCTAGGCATACATCACTCTCCGTGCAAATGCATGTGTATTGACACTAACTTGCCTAATTGATAAATGAATTTGCCCAAATTACTTTTCGCAGAAAAAAAATCAGCCTATAGACCCTTTAGATGCTCAGGCACTCCAGCTCACTCAATTCTCAAAAAGGCTCAATCTGGACGCTTACATCGCTATTCCTGCAGCTCCACGTATACTGACACTAACTTATATGAGTAGTAAACGAATTTCCTCAACTTAGGTATAGCGGAAATAAACTTCAGCCTATAGACAGTACTTCACCGCATTCCTATTGACTGAATTCTTTGAAAAGCGCAAAACCGACGCATACATCACTCTCCCTGCAAATGCACGTATACTGACACTAAGTTGCCTAAGTGATAAACCAACTTGCCCAAATTCCTTCTCCCAGAAATAAAACTCAGCTTATAGTCCTTATAAAAGCTCAGGTACTCCTGTTCACACAATTCTCTGAAAGGCTACACTAAACGGTAACTTCATTATTCCTGCAACTGCACGAATACTGCCACTAAATTCTACAATTAGAATACAAATTTGATCAACTTATTTATAGCGGTAAAAACGCCAACCTATGGACAGTACCTCACCGCATTCCTATTGACTGAATTCTCTGAAAAGCTCAAATTCCGCACATACATCACTCTCCCTGGAAAGGTACGTGTAGTGACACTAACTTGCCTAATTCATAAACAAATTTAAAAATTACTTTTCGTAGAAAAATATCACCCTATGGAACCTTTAGTAGCTCAGCTAACTCCTGTTCACTCAATTATCCGAAAGGCTTAAACTGCACGCTTCCTTCACTACTGCTGCAATTGCACAAATACTATCACTAACTTATATCATTAGTAAACTAATTTGCTCAAGTTATAGCGCAAAAAACGCCAGCCAGTACAATTACTACTTCACAGCATTCCTATTCGCTGAATTCTCCGAAAAGCTCAATTTCGATGCATACATCACTCTCCCTGTAAATGTACATGTACTGACACTAACTTGGCTAATTGATAAACAAATTTCCAAAATTACTTTTCGCAGAAAAAATATCACCCTATAGCACTCCTAGAAGCTCAGCTAACTCCCGTTCACTAAATTCTTTGAAATGCTTAAGCTGGACGGTTACTTCATTTTTCCTGCAATTGCACGAATACTGCCACTAACTTATAGGATTAGTACACGAATTTGCAGTTGTAGCGGAAAAAACGCCAGCCTGTAGACAGTTAGTACCTCACCGCATTCCTATTGACTGAATTCTCTCCGAAGCTCCAATTCGACGGATACATTACTCTCCTTACAAATTTACGTGTACTGACACTGACTTGAATGATTGATAAACGTATTTGCCCAAATTACATTTTTCTGAAAAGCAATATCACCCTATTGCCCTTAGAAGCTCAGGTAACCCCTTTTCACTCAATTCTCTGAAAGGCTTAAAGTGGACGCTTACTTCATTACTTCTTCAATTGCACGAATACTGCTACTAAATTATATGATTAGTAAACGAATTCGCTTAACAAAAATATTGCGGGAAAAACGCCAGCCTATATACAATTAGTACCTCACCGCATTCATATTGACTGGATTCTCTGAAGAGCTCAATTTCGACGCATTCAACACTTTCCATGCAAATGTACGTGTACTGAAACATATTTGCCTAATTGACAGACAAATTTGCCCAAATTACTTTTCGCAGAAAAAATACCCTCTAGCGCCCTTAGAAGCTCAGGTAACTCCTGTTCACTCAATTCTATGAAATGCTCAAACTGGACGCTTACTTAATTACTTCTGCTATTCCACAAATACTGCCACTATATGATTAGTAAACGAATTTGCTCAAGTAAGTTATAGTGCAAAACACGCCAGCCTGTAGACCATTACTTCCTCACCACATTCCTATTGATTGAATTCTCTGAAAAGCTCAAATTCGACGCATACATCACTCTCCCTGCAAATGTACGTATACTGACAATGACTTGAATAATTGATAAATGAATTTGCCCTAATTACTTTCGCAGAAAAAAATATCACCCTACAGTGCCCTTAGAAGCTCAGGTAATTCCTGTTCACTCAATTATCTGAAAGGCTCAAACTGGACGCTTACTTTATTACTCATGCAATTGCACGAATACTGCAACTAACTTACATTATTAGTAAACGAATTTCCTCAAGTAAGTTATAGCACAAAACAAGCCAGCCTGTAGACTGTGAGTACCTCACCACATTCCTATTGACTGAATTCTCTGAAATGCTCAGTTTCGACGCATACATGCCTTCCCTGCAAAATGTACGTATTCTGACACTAACTTGCCTAATTGATAAACAAATTTGCCCAAATTACATTTCACAGAAAAAAATATCACCCTAAGGCGGCCCTTAGAAGCTCACGTAACTCCTGTTCACTCTATTCTCTGAAATGTTCAAATTTGACGCTTACTTCATATCTCCTGCCATTGGATTAATACTGCCACTGACTTATATTATTAGTAAACGAATTTCCTCAAGTAAGTTATAGCACAAAACACGCCAGCCTGTAGACCGTACCTCCAAACATTCCTATTGACTGACTTCTCTGAAAAGCTCAATTTCGACGCACACATCACTCTCCCTGTAGGTGTACGTGTACTGGCGCTAACTTTCCTAATTGGTAAACGAATTTGCCCAAATCTGTGGTGCATTTGTTTAACGGTCGATACGGCGACTTCGCGAGCAGGACATTAAAAAAAACATTTTACAGCAGAAATTAGCTGAATGAACTTGTCGATCATGGGCTACGCGAAAAGTTCTTTGAGCGTAATTAGTTCACTTCGAAAGCAGCAGAAACGATTGTGCTCATCTTGTATGCTATGAAGCGGAACTTGGCCCGGCCGTCTGTCCGTCCCCGGGTTGTTTCAACCAGCAGCCACGGTGATGTCCTACATAAACGAGTCGCAAGCATTAATCCAGATACTTCGTAGTGTCTTCAAAAAAGCGGCACGTGTTGCGTTTTGTCGTCATAGACTAAATGTATTCACGGAAGCACGTGAGCACTCTTTCGCGTAATCACATGCACTGTCAAGGCAAAATGGCAGCCAACGCAACAGCAACCCGCGATATCGTTTCAGGCTACATCGCCCGTTATTGCAGCGAGTACAATCTTTAATTACAAGGAAATATTAGAAATCAAACAGCGCGAAAGGAAAGTGATTAACACAAACGCTGATTTTGCGAATGTTTACGAAAAACGCGTCTAACATGTGTTTTTGATAAAGATATTGTTACAAAAAAAATCATTTTGCCACCTGTGAATCCTTAGCGCAGGCGCGATATTCTGACCAGCAACCTAGGAGGCCTGAAGAAAAGCTGGCCACTAGGTCCGCAGGGCAGGAATCGACTTACCATGTCGCTAGATCAGCTGGCCACCAGATCCACAGGGTGGGCATCGAGACACCAAGCAGCTGGAGCAGGTCTTGGCCACCAGGTCACAACCTCGCAAACAGGGGTAAAGAACGATTTAAGGAAAAAATTGGCCAAAGTCACATATCACATAGACACTACATGAAACGTTCATTGAGCGCAATTATTTCACTTCGAAAGCAACGAAGTATTGTGTTCTACGAGGATTGTAGCCCACGACGCAAAAAGCCTCGTGGGCCACATGTTGCGGCAAGGTGCGATACACAAACGAAGAGGACGACGCTGTTCTGTATTCGGCTTGAACCCCGGTGCATTGATGGTAATTAATGGGTGATTGTGTTTTTATTTTGTCCCTTGCAGGGCAGCTCGTTTTAACCTCGTGTCTGTTTAACCTCGTGTCTATCGTGTTTTAACAGCTCGTGTCTTGCAATTCCATTATTTCTCTCCGTAGAACAACCTCACCCCGACATCTAACGCATGTCTTTTTTCTCTCTTTCTTTTCTTAGTTGCTGTTGATACTTGCAACATTTTTTTTTGTCTCTCCTCACATCTGACTGCCATTTCTGTATTCGTAGTAACGTTATAATGAAATTTCTTCAAATGTATTTTCAAAATCGTCCCCATACCGGTCTTTACCTATCGAAACAGACAGATTGCGAGTGCCCCGTCAATAAATAAACACGAAGTATTTCGTCGTTTCTTGACTAGCTGCTACAGCGAGGTCAAAGCGCATTCACTGACGCTTGCACAATCCCTACAGCGTTCACAGTGGCGCAGCAGTTCGTTAAAAAGACGTTTTTCTCCTCGCAAAATGCTTCTCAATATAAGCGATTTCCTAGGCCCCCATAATCTAAACTTCACAAACCAATTCAGAAATAATTTTCTTTCGCAAAGAACGGTCCTATTCATTTGGGATGCTGGAATAGACACGTACAAAATAGGAAAGTCAAGGCATCACACAAAAGCCGGAGCATCGATTCCGACAGCAAATTATTAGACAGCGATAGGAAATAATGATATTATTGGCCGAATAATATTGTAAACGATCGCTTACTAACCAGATTAACAAGCATGGCGTCACGCGAGCACAGACAGAGTTTTCCTCTGAGCAGTCTTGCGAGGCAAATTTCATGCTCGACCGGCAGATGTTAATCAACCTCGACGACGTCTTCTACCTCTGCTTGTGCTTCGGTGCCGAGACCTTTAGGCGCACTCAAGACATGGTGACTCTAGCTTTGCCGTGTGGCATTGCCATACGATCCCTGATATGTTTGAAGGTTTGAAGGTTTATTTCCGCAACTGGTGTTGCGAGGACAGCCAGGGAAAAAGCTGTATAGACAGCTTGAGAGGTCCTGGCTTCCTCTTACAGTGCAGCATTGACGGCGGCGGAGTACAACAACAAACAAAATGTGAGGAGAAAAACAAAAAAAACAAAAAAAACACGTACGTTCGGTACAGAGAATGAGACATGCACGTTCAGTACGCAGTACATTGTACTTGTACAGTACAAAACTACACGAACATTTGGGGCAATTCTTTCAGAGAAATATTAGATAAATCAATATTCTCGTAGCAGTACAAATGGTTCAGAAGTGTCGGTAAGGTATGCTGCAACATTGGTTTGCCATAGTTTGTGCGGCATTTCTTAACATTCCAAGGTTCTGCTGTGCGGGTATCATACACAGTTCTGCTCTGCTCTAACCCAGCAAGTCTAAGCAAGGAGTCATCATTTTTCATCATGGCGAGCTTATATTTATAGCACAGTCTGTAGTTATACATGGACTTCATCTGTATAATGTTGTGTTGATGGAAAAGCCCTGCAGTGTGG